>NW_024498363.1:801357-981439 GCF_017590055.1 Onychostruthus taczanowskii | reverse complement strand
TGAAGAAAAAAAAAAAAGGCCCGAAGAGGAGTTTCCGAAAACTTCCAAGGAACTCGCGGCTGCAAGTCCCAGCGGCAGGCAAGAACGATGCTGGAGCCTCGGGCGCTCCGGGAGCCGACAGCGGCGGCGGTGGCGGCAGAGGGGGTGACCGCGGGGATGGCGGCGGCAGCGGGGAGCGCGGGGCCGGCCGGAGCCGGGATGGCCGAGAAGAAAAAAGCCGGCAACGGCAGGAAGGGCAGGAAAGGCAAGGGGCCCGGCAAGAAGCCCTCTCCGCCGGAGGAGGGCGAGGCGCCCGGCTCCACCACAGGTAAGCCCGTCGGCAGGTGCGGGGGCTGCCCCGCGCGGACCTTCCGCGCCCTTTCCGCGGCCGCGGATCCGCAGACAGAGGGCACATCCCCGGCGCCCGCTGCCGCCTGCCCGGCTCGGCGGAACCTCCGCGCCCCGCCGCGGCTGCTCGCAGAGCTCCGTAGCGGCGGAGGCAGCGGCGTTGCCGGGAGCCTCGCGGCTGTCCGACCACGGTTCGGTCTGCTGCCCTATTTCCCTCCCGCTGGCCCCGAAACCTTGAGAGGCTCTCGGTCAGCTGTTGCTTTCTTCATATTCCCCCCCCCCCCCCCTCCATTTTTTGGAGGGCGTGAGGCTATC
Organism: Onychostruthus taczanowskii; assembly: GCF_017590055.1. Classification (NCBI taxonomy): domain Eukaryota; kingdom Metazoa; phylum Chordata; class Aves; order Passeriformes; family Passeridae; genus Onychostruthus; species Onychostruthus taczanowskii. Next base: position 980,797 of record NW_024498363.1, on the reverse strand, counting down.
TCTTCTGTTACAAAACACGTTTTCTGTCCCTTCCTTTACCCAGAAATCACTTAGCATAGTTGAACAGATGGCCAACTTTCATATGGGGTATTTTGTCTAAACTTGCAGCTATTTACTCAGGGATGATCAGAGAGGACATTTCGCTCACTTAGCAGCACGTGTTGTTCCTCTCACGCCTCCTCAGTATTAAGCACAAGAATTCGTGCCAGTGATACCCTTGTCCTCCATAGGTGTCCAGAAGCAGGACCCAAAAGAAGGATCTCAGCTGAGCGTGCTGCCCCACTCGCCATAGTTGCTTATCTCTGTCAGCCAAAGCCCCAGTCAAGATCAAGACTTCTAGTGCAGTACAAACACATATGAGTGCATGATGCTTTTCATAGAGACCTTGTGTTATGCCACCTAGTTTATCAGAAAGCCTTGCAGTATCTATGGATACTTTTAGCTTTTTGCAACAGCAATGTATAGCTGCATTTGAATTCTTTGGGGTTTTGTGAGAATTTGTTTTGAAAGAAGCATGGGAAAAGTGGTCAATTCCTTGTGGTTTGGTTGCAGGGTTTTGTTTGGTTGTGTATTTTTCTCCCCTTGGTAGTGTTTTCCTGTCCCAGCAGCCAAATTAACATAAAGCCCAGTAAGGTAAAAGTTTCTAAATATACCTACATTAATTTTGCTCAATGCATCATGGCCAACATAGTGCTGTTCTTGACTTCAGTTATCAGCCCTCAGAGAGGATATTTGTGATTCAACAGCAGCAGATATCCCTTTGGGCTACTGATTTTAACAAACTAGCACTGCCCACTACATCCTCTGCTCTAGGTTGTTTGGGGAGACAGCTCGCCCAGCTTCTGCTCAGCAGCGGCTGGAAACATGTTTCAGGTACAGCACAGGAGGTTTTCCTTGTTGTGCAAAGATAGAGACAAACACTTCTTTTGACCTTCTTTTTCTCTTTAACCAGATTTTTGTAATGTTGTTACACTATGCAAGCATTGTAAGTGTCTCCTGCTAAAACTAACCATCTCTGGCATTAAAACATTAAAACTTCTGGCAAACTTATCTGTGACAGCTGGGCTGTTTGAAGTGTTTTCAAGGCTTTTTGTTTGTTTTTGTGGCTGACAGAAAACAGGAAGACAGTGACAAGTTGGACAATTTGGGATAGGAAAAATCTGTCAAGGAGACGCACATTTTCTCACTGTGCACCCCAGGGTTTTGTAGCATCCCATCCCAGTTGTATTGGAGAGATTTCTTTGTCCTGTTGTGCAGTTTTCCTTTTGCAGTGGAGCAGGGTGCTGAGGGAGTAGTGAAAGGAGCTGTGAACCACAGGGCATATTTTTTGAGTAATCCAACCAAGTCAGCTTCTAAACTAGGCAGAGATTTTTGGGAAGATGGACTTCTTTCTCTGTAGAGGGGAGCTAGAAGAACAGAAAAATCCATGCAGGTTAATAGCACCTTAAGTTTAGGTATCTAAGTGTGGTTAATTCCCAGTTCTGGTGGTCTGAATATGTTTGCCATTGTGAGTGTTTTACCAGAAAATCTGAAGGGTAGCAAATGTAGATTGAGATTCGTCAGGGCAGGATTCAGATCATTCCAGCTCCTAAGGCTTTGCTAAAAATCCAGAAGGCTAAGTCTTTACTAAGCCAAAATCTGTCAGTGTTTGAACCAGAAATAATCCACTTTTCTGGCAAGTGCTTACCTCAGGTCTCCAAAGCACCAGTATGTTTTTATAGGTATGAAAGAGTACCGCCTTCATCCATACCTGACATTACTAGTCAAAAGTTTCCTGTGTGGGCAAGAACTGAACATTCTTCTATCTTATGTAATAAAAACCCCATTCCTTCCAAGATGAGTGTATGTGGCAGGATAGTTCACATGTGTAGCTAATCCATATAGTCTGTCCAATGGGAAAATTAAATACAGTATAACGCATGATTGTAAATTTGACTTCTGTCTGGCTTGTCAAGACCAGAGTGACTATATCTGCCTTTAGCAGGGCACTCTGGACCATGATAAATACAAGACATGGAAGACTGAAGAGAGAGTATTATAAATGGACAGAAGCTTACAGCTTCCCTCCATGTTATGTCAGTGAACTGCCATGCCAACTGAGTGTGCAGACAGGCTCCACAAATCTGCCAGCAGGGCTTCCTAGAGCATTGCCAGCACACTGAAAATATTTCCAGCCTGGGCAGGGAAAGCTTATGCACGGAGGCTAAGGTTGGGCACCCAAGGTCTCCAGACTTGCCCCTCACACAGGCACTGCTCCTGATTTAAGGTGCTGTTAGAGCAGGAGCAGAGGGGCTGGGAATAGGCCCTTGTCCCTGTGTCAGCCCAACCTTCTGCCTACCCAACTTTTGTGTTGAATTGTGTAATGTGGGGCTAGTGCACTGAGAGAGAGGAATCAGCCCTGGAAAAATCCTTCTGTGGAAGCTGTGCTCATGTCAGTAAGGTGGAGTACCAGCACATCAACCTATCCCCTTTGTAATTTCCAGACATCTTGGGAAATGTAAGTTTTCAAGTGGTTCTGCTTAGCAAAATCGAGGGTGAGGTTGCTGGGCTTAAAAGGACAAAGTGTGAGAAGATGTGAAGCCTTTCTGAGGAAAACACCTTGATGTGTGTGAAGAACTTGATAGTGCTGCAAGCTCTGGCCTTGAGTTTTGTCAGCCACTCTCTAGTGTTACGACGAGCAAGGCTTCACAAGTATCTGGTGCCAAAACACAGAAAGGAGAGAGGGAAGACCATCAAATGGGTCTCAATTTTCATTTCAGTGAAGTGACATCAGCAGCATTTTTCTGAACACATCTGCACCTGAAGTAGAGAGGCTGTGGTCATTGACATAGAAAATAAGTATCTCCTGGTGTGTTTAATTCAGAATTAGGTAAAATGCCAGAGCTTGAAGACTGCTTGACAGATTAAACAGCACAAAGTTCAGATGAGATGAGTGTGGCTGTGCAGAATGTTTGACTCTATCCTGGAAGCAGGCTTGGTTGCCAGAGGAAGAAATGGTTTTGATCATATTAAAGACCAAGCTGCAGGTGAGAGCTTGGTTGGGAGGATTAGAGCTCAATCTGAGAGTTGCTAAGTTTAAATTGATATTTAGTATTTAGTATAAAGAGATATCAGAAGACTGATCACTGTTTCAACATGAATTGAAGACAAGAGTCTGGGAGATGGGATGAAAGCTGTGATTTCTGACAAAACCAGTCCACTTCTAGAGGTAAACTGTTGCTTAGAAGGAGTGACAACTTCATTTGGTATTTCCAGTCCAAAATATTTATATGCTGCTGGTATGCTTGCACATTTTTCTGTGAGGAAAGCCTCTCTACCTGTGTGCAATGCCTGCATTCTCCAAACATTCCACACAATCTTCAGAGCAATTTTGCGAGTGAATCCTTTAAAAAGCATGCGAGTATATTCATGTTTTTTTTGAATAAACGAGATTAGTCACCATTCAAACTTTTTTGAATTAACACTAGAAGCACTACTTGACTGCAGCCATGGGAATGCAAACAGAATGGTGAGAACATACCAATACAGTTGTCCAGTAAATACTGCATGTGTATAGAAAGACATTCCCAGGTGAAATAAATCCAGAAACTGTTCTGAACTTTGTGCAAATATTGATGGCTGGGGAAGGCTGAACAAATTTTTTATCTTTCATGTAGAAATGCCAAAGCCTGCTAAGCTACGCACAGATTTTAAAACTTTAACCTCTGGCAAAGCTTGTGAGCTAACTCTTAAATCTAAGTTTGCCTCTTTGTAATTGTGCGCTTCTCAGATTTCTGGAAAGGCAGTAACTGAAAAAGGAGAGGAAAAAAGGTTGAACGACGCAGTTTGAAACAGCACTCATAAGTAAAAAAAGAAAAAAGATCCTATGCAGATGACATTTCAGAATAGTTCAGCACTCACTACTTGGGGCAGCACATTTTTCATCTCCTCTTCTGAATCAGAGTCATTTAGTCATTTTGGGGTGCTTGGTTTGTGAATGCCTAGCCACAGAGGATCATTGACAACGCATTCAACTTTCGGCATCTAAGTGGCAATTTGTTATTTTTAAAGTAAGGCAAGTTAAATGCAGAGCTGGGGAAAACTTTCTTCCAAGCATCTCCCTTCCCCTACCTCCCCTCTTTCCATCTATTTACAAGCATCTGATAGCCCTTTGAGGCAGGTGGTTGTAACCAAAAGCAAAACAGTGGAGAACAATTGTGTCTCAGGGTGTCAGGATCTGGAAATGCTATGAATTCTTACCAAATCAGTGTTTTGCTAACATTCCAAAAGTAACAAGAGTGAATGTGCCTTTAACAGTACTGATAGTTTATCGTGTTCCGTTATGATACAAGAAAACAAACCAAGTGTCAGTATTTTGAATGAGTCATTCTAGTTGTGCAAAGAGCTGCTCGAGTGTGCTTGAGGTGGTTGAGTTAACCCTCGGTTGCTCCCTCAAGCGCACGGAGCCTTGGGTTCAGCGGGGGAGGGGGGTCTTGTTGCAGGTCTAGAAAGTCTGCAGTGGCAGGCGTGCATCGGGAGAGTTGCGCTGCCGCTGCCGGGGTTGCGGCAGCAGCGGCGCCGCAGGAGCAGCTCGGCGGAGAGCAGACGATTGCGGTGCTTGCGTGCGGAGGCGTCTATGGACGTGCTGCTTTAAAAATAAAGAAAACAATCGAACTAACAGTGAAGGGGGGAAAGAGCCGCCGCTGACCGGCAGGGAAGGGAAGAGGCGGCTGGAGGAGGGGCGCGGGCTGTGCTGGCGCTGCCCGCGGCGGCCGCGAGGGGGCGCAGCGGGAGCGCTGCTCCGCCGGCGGCAGAGCGCGGTGCGAGCGCGGGTGTTGGGGCGCTCGGGTTTGGTCCTGTTGAAGGTCCGTGGATGTGCGGTAAACAGGTAGAGAAGCTGTGAGGGAGGGAGACACTGGTCCTGAAAAACACTCTGCTCTGATCTCATGCAATAGAGGCGTGAAGTTGTCTAGTGTGAGGTGGCAGGAATGCTTTTCTTTTTGTTCATTCTCTCACTTCTTTTCCCAGCACACTTCCTCTATCTCTCTTCTTCTCTTCCTTTGTCCTTTCTCTCTTTCCCTTCTTTATTCCCTTCTCCTTTCCATCCATCTGTCCTGCTGTCCTTTTATGCATCCCTTTTTGTCCTTCTTTCATACTTTTCTTTCTCCCTCCTTTCTTTTCTCCATCTTTCTTTACTCTCCGTTATCTCTCAATCCTTTTCCTTCTTTTTTCCCCCCCTTCATCCTGTCCATCCCATCTGCTCTATTTCTGTTAATGAAGAAAAAAAAAAAAACAATGAAAGGAAAGTAAACCAAGATATTTCATGAGGGACTGATAAAGATCTTTAACATAACCTCCTGTCTGGAGTAACTGCTAGCTTTTCATTTATGCACAGAGTACTACTTGTGTCTGGTTTTGTGTTTCTGGTTGTGTAATTTTCTGTGGGAATATTAGATTTGGGGAGAAATTGACCATGTTATGTAGTTTGTTCACTATGGGCCATTTGAATCCTAGCTCTGACAACCAAGTCCACCGGCTTCACAGGTCAGGGAAGAAGAGGGAGATGTTAATCCACTTGTGCCAGTTCACTTGGGAGCCTTTACTCATTCACTCTGTGCATCTCTTCCTCAGGTTTTATGAGCTGATTGTCCTTCCATCTCTGTAAGCAGGGGGAGTCCAGATCAGGGAGTTTGGGCTTGGCGTTCAGACATGGACTTAGGCTGAGCCTTGCTCGGTGCCTTTCTCCTGCATTAACAGCCTTCATTTCACCCTTGAGTCAATCATATGCCATGTCCTGTGGCTAATGGTTAATCCCTTTGAAGGAAGTTACCAAAGCATGAATGCATACTTAAGGTGACTAAACAGAGTCCCTAGTAACATCCAGTTGTGTAGGTGATAGGTAGGGGTTGTTATCACTGCCATTACTGCCAGAAGACTTAAATTCTAAATCCAATTTGCATGTATTTGTGTGTGTGTGTGTGAGCACATGCAGGTGTAATGTTTTAGTGGGACTGTTGGCTTCTGCAGTTATAGTCTATTCAGTTTTCCTTTGGGGAAGTCCATTGGACTTTAAAGAAAAGAAAAAAGGGACCATAGTTTCCCCCTGTAATGCCATATTAATGCCATATTGCACCTGTATACAAAACAGCGCTGAAAGCTACTCTAAGTTATTGTACTATATTAGAATGGGTGGCCTTGTTATTCTGTAAATATATTTTTGCAGGCACATTGCTGTCCCACTGGAATTATGCAGCCCTATTGCAGGAGCTGTTTCTACAGGGTGAATACGGGGATGAAGGGCATTGGAGAAGATGTCAACTGTGCCATTGTGCCAGACCTGCAGGTTCAGGGAGAGTCACTGGCAGGATTTGAGAAACTCTCAGAGAAAAGGTTTTATTAGAAACGTTTTCCAGGAGGCTGCTTCCTAGGACAGTACGTACCTTTGCAAGAATGAAAGAGAAACCTCCCAGGCAGAGCTTCCCCATTCCAATGGGAACAATCTGACCTGTAAAAACTCGTGTCCAAGGGCAGCCAGTACCTCCTTCTTGTCTCTGCCCATTCTGCAGTGATCCATGCCAGCTTTAGAGCAGTGTCTGATCATCTCAAGAGAAGTTACATCAGGACAAGTTAGCTAAGCCTTTGAAAAACAAACCTGAAAACACAGTAGCTGCTAATTGACCCTGTTCTTGGAAAGTGTGGACTGGAAATGCAGAAGTAGAAACTGCCCCATAAAGAGTGTGTTCTCTGTCAAGCTCTGGAGGACTAATGCAGCTGCTAGTGCACCTGTGGCATTAGTAAAAAAGAAGTGCTTTTAAAATCAAGGCAGTTGTACAGTGAAAGAACTTGTCTGGGCATGTGGAGGATTTCTGTCCCTCATAGCATCTGACATGAGGGTTGGCATAATTTTTGAAAGATGGGCTATAGTTCAACCAAAAGGTATGGGATGAATGCAGAAATTACTGGGTGAGGAGTTTTTTTCTGTTACAAGCTTCTAGTCTGGCAGACATTCTGAGCCAGACTTAGTGTTACAGATTCCAGCAGTCCTAGCCCAGTCTTTTTTATCTTGGTACATTTTGATTTAAATGCAACTTTTACTTAAGCATGTTGCTCATGGCATGTGAGAAGGTACAGCAAATGTACAAAAGGCTCAGTGCAAATGCTGGATGATAAGATGAACTGTGGAAAAAAAGGAATTGATTATCAACCAGACTGCAACTGATGTTAAGCACAGGTTTTCCTGGCTCTATGAAGTGCCTGCAAGGTCAGAAATTGGAAAACTATTTCAGAGCAATAACAACAAAATGAAGCAAGAGCAGGAAGGTTTTTGAAACAAGGTCAGAGAGAAGGATTTAAAGTAGGTAACTGTCCTGTTAACTCAGCTCAATTCTTAGGTTATTTAGCATTGATATGCCTTGGGTTTTTTTCCCATCTGTGAGTGAAGATGTTTTTCATCCCATTCTGTCCTCACACTTAGAGTGAAGACCACCTGACCTGGCTGAGGAGCCTCTTTGTAGGGACCATCCTACCATCATCCCTCATTTTAGCTGCAAGGTCTCTCCTGAGGCTTATGTCAGTTCCGTAAATGACAGAGCCCAGTGGTCTCAGCAGCCAGTGTTCTTGCTTCCATCCCCAAATTTGCCATCTTCTCCCATCCCTTCTCCAGCTCACACCCGATTCTTAGAAGCCGATAGCAATGACCTGGTCATTTCAGGCATGGAAGAATCCGGTTTCTAGGCAGATTGCATGAGGGGAACCAATTCTTTGACTGCAGTAAGAGTTGTACCTAACAGCAGGATTAAGGCAGAGCTTCTTGTTGAGAGAATGTCACTTCAGTCCACAAGAAAAGACCAAGGGAAGGGATATAATTTCTAAGAGACATTGAGAGAGAAGTAGCTTCATCTAGGCATTTTGCTTTGAAGGTATGGAATTAGTTGCACAGCTACTGTCAGTGACATTGCTTCCTCTTGAGGGGAGGTGAGAAGACAGATTCCCGGGACGCCAAAGGTGGATGAGGATTGCTTAGTCCCGAGTTGGGTTTTTAAACACTTCTCATGGTTTACTTTAGGCTCCCATGATTTTTCCTCAGGTTTACATTGTATGCAAGTGCCATTAAAGCAGCTGCTTTGGTAGCTGCTGAAGTAAGCTGCTAGGTCTATATAGCTCTTTTTCTGTACAGGATCTTTAGTTTGAGTTCTTCTTTTCTGTTTCCCTTTTGATTTCAAGGTCAGACTTGTCTCCAGTGATAAGTTGTGGTGAGCGATTGCTGCCACAGTGAGCTTGCCTGAAGGTACCTCCATGACACTGACAAGAGGGAAACAGCATGAAAATGAGATGAAATGGCAGGAGGACACATAATGGGTAGGAGAGATGGTGTCCACTGCTCTGCCTGATGTTCCCTCTCAACTGCACAGGTGATTTTGCTACAGATGTATCCTGTCATTGATTTGCTCATGGCTTTTTTACCCCCTTAAGTCTGTGATGAAATGTTTTCTTCTTCTGGGCATTTGGATCAAAATCACCAGGAGCAAGTTTTATCCAATCCCTCTTACCCATTACAGGCAGTTCTGAGTGCACCATGTCTGTGTATCACTCTGTTGTGTCCACACCTAAAACCTGAAAGGAAAATGATCTTCCAGCTTACTCACACGCAATTTGACCTTTAAGGAATACATTGAAACTCCTTGAACATCACTGGGAGTATTTGTAGACTAAAGCTTAAGCACTTTCCTAAGGTAAATGGAACTAGCTGGGGCTGTGTACCTAGGTCTAGGTATTCCCTCCTCTCACACAACACAGATAACCATATCTCTTAAACTCTAAGCAGGCCATCCTAGGTGTTCTTTGGTCACCCTGCAAATTATTTATTAAACTGAGAATAACAAATCACAAATAGCTCATCACAAATGCAGCAAGAGAGGAGTTTGAGTTTCAAGACCTCCTGTTGCAACACAGAATTTATCCACTGGGGAAATGTCAAGAAAATAATTCTTTTCTAAGACATTTTTAACTCATGATTCCATTAAAATGATGGGGCTCCTGGAAGGACCTCCTTGGGGAGACGTCCTGTGAAATATGCCAACAGCCAGATGGCACAAATTTGGAAAAAAATGCTGTCCTTAAAGAATAGAACTGATAACATCTGTGAGAAGGCAGTGTATTTTCCCAAATAACCCTTTTAATTCTGTATTAATGTTATAGAAAGGAACAAATGTGTCTTCTTTTGATAATGCAGGGAAACAAGCTTTTCGTAGAAAAGCAGAAATCTCATCATGGGTCATCAGGGAAGTGTAGAAATGTCCAAAGAAGTGAGTTCACTTTGATTTTTTTTTTTCAAGCTGCAGTTGTTTAACAACTCCCTTAACAGATTAAAGAAATACCAAGCAGCCTCAGAATTGCTTTGTTTCATGGCATGAATGTTTCCATGATGTTTCTCACTATAAGTTTCATGGCTTAGTTCATTGCAGATCAATGCCAAAGGCTCCAGACACAAATAAGAGCTATAAATCACTTTGGAGTTGAGGGATAAGGAACAACTTGAGGTATTTAGAACTGAAATTTTTGAGGCTATTTGCATTCAGAAAACCATGGTGACTGCTGGCTCTACACGGGGGAGTAGATAAGATAAAAAGCACAAGACAGGTGTCACAGTCTTTGCACATCTTCTCCTGACCATCAGCATGTCTGCATGTCTGTGCAGTAAGACTGCTCAAGGGCTGTCATCACGGGACAACAGTGGACAGCCCCACAACGCCAGACCCACGTCCTGCCTAGGAGCCTGTTGAGGTTTCTGTCCACCTCCAAGCCCCACCAGAGGAGCAAGAGGCGGCTTTTGAATCTGCATCATACCAAAAGGGCCCCCAAGAATCTCACCTGCTTCCGCTGCAGCTTGCTGACCTGTAGGGCTTCACTATGTCCAGGAGCATCACAGCCACTTTTTTTTTTCCCCGTCACCCATAATCAGCTGTAGCTGAAGGTGGAGTACTCAGCTACTCTAGCTTTTTGTCTTATCAGAATGGTCATTTTTATATATGCCAAAATATGCTTGAAGATGAAGTGAAGAATGGCCATGTGGGCCTGCTTGGCGAGGGAAATTACTGGGTGTGGAGGGCTTTTCAAACTAGAGGGGAGGACATACACTTGACCAGGAATGACTACCAGCATCTCAGGGCACCTTCCTTAAGCAGTTGTCTGTTTATCATGTTCTCAGTGCTCTGCTTCTGTCCTGTGTCTGCTATATCTCTTTCCCCAGAACGACCATCGACATTTCTAACTCAGTTCTTGCCTGGAGCATACTGTATATAATGTTTCTAGGTAGGAATGTGGGAGTGGAAAGACCACATGAGGTCATAAAGTTTTTGTGGAGTTGCAATTTGATCCAAAAAGTGAATTACCAGGTGCTTCTTCAGAGAGGGATTGAGGAGTTATATTTAAATACGTCATTTAGTAAGGCCTTTTATTCCAGAAGATAATCAATTCCATTTATTCTCTAAATGTGCATTTGTTTTACTACAGCATAATTATAGGATGATGTTTAAATTGATCAGTAAATTGAACGTAAAAATTAAGAAATAAAAAAATTATAAGACAATGCTACATATAGTTTTTTTCCTAAGAAATAGGATTTCACCAGACTACTGAGTAATAAAACCTTAAAAAGCCAATACATTTCTGATGCTTATTTTCATAAATTTTCCTCTGTGTTGCAGAGAAGGGGGAGAGAAAATGCTCTAGTAACCAGCATGTGAACTCTCAGGGCAGGATGGATATAGCATCAGTCAGTAGGCTTTAATCAAGATGGGGTGGCACAGAACCTTTGTAGCACTCTGCAAATGTATGTACTGTTGCTGAAATGGTTGTTACCTCTCAGGGAGCCTTCTTGTAGCAGAAGGCTCCTATGAAAGGGCATTACTCTCCTGTGAGCTGTAAACAGGGGTGCAACTGGTCATGGCTTGGCTGGGAAGCTGCTGGGTCTGCTCTGCAGCAAACAGCACTTCTAGAACAGGGGTTGTATTTTATTTCTGCTGTGTTTCTGAACAGCACCACTGAGTACTGCTCCCCTGCCCACTTGTTCAGGCATTCATCAGGGAGAATCAAATGCAGGCAAAAACGGCTTGGAAGGCAAGAGTCTGTGGTCAGTGGTCTGCTTATACAGGGACACCTGGAAAGCTCATCCAAATGAGCTTTAAAATGCATACATTAAGTCACATTGGATCATCAGTTGTGGTTTTTTTATTATTTTTAGCTATAAACCAGAGAGAATTAAGATCACTTTTTTCTGAAGGTGTGTCCTCACCTAAGTGTATTGGAAGTACTTTAGATTCACACTTTGCATTAGTTCAGTACAAGTTTTGCAGTCTGTCCTTGCACCAACAGCCCTAAAATGCCTTCCCTTTGCTGATGAGCCCAGGAAAAGTTTCTAGCCCTAGCCAGGGGAAAATAGATGCCCAGTCTGCAGTGTTGCTGTGGTATTACACATGAGATGTTACCCTAGGAGAGGTCAGGTTGGGACCATGTTCAAAGGGGCAGGTGAATTGTTGGAAAAGTAGGGACAGGACTGGTATTTGTGGGGCTGGACCTTGAGCAGTGGGGAGGTGAGTGAATAGAGAGGTCCTCGGTGGAGACCTCAAAAAGGAGGGAGGAGAGTGAGAGCAGGGAACTTGGGGAATACAATGTGCCTGGGAGATAGGCTGGAGGAAGAGTAGGGGAGAAGCGCACGGTCATTTTTGGCTCAGTGGGAGGCTGGAATTTGGTAAAAAGGGGAAACTGAGACGTGACTGACCCACAACAAGGGTGGAATGAGTGGAACAGAGAAGGAAGGTGGCCTTGCAGGGGGAGGAAAAAAGGCTGTCGATGCATATGGTGTTGGGCAGCCCTACTTCCCCTGGGGTTAGCCAGCAAAGTGACTCCACTGACCACCCTCATCATCTTTTCCTGCTCAGCCACGCTGTTGCCATGCAGTGACCATGGCAACCTAAGTTTCTGACTGGCTGTTCTAGGATGGTAGCTGTAATGGTAGTGGTAGTGAGTATTGACAGAGGGGAGGGGAAGGCAAGCAGCTGTGGAGCAGGGGAAGTTGCCTGAGTACAGTAATCGTCTTTGGCAGGTCAAGGGTGAACCGTGGCCTGCGGGAGTTGTACAATGCCCAAGGCTAGCAAAGTGGTGTTATAATAAACCCCAGATGTTTCCGCTATTTACAATGTATATGTTATGTTTAAACCTGAAAATGCATCCTAGGATCTGGTGGGTAGGGAAACAGTTCTTAGCTGCTTGGAAATGACTTGCTGGTAATGTATCTGTTCCCCCTTGATATTAGCTGTTGCCTGTTTAAAATATAAATCTTCTAAGTAGAGACCCTCGTGCGCAGCTTCTTTGCCAAACCAGTGGTTCCATTCAGCTTCATGAAGAACAGCACGGTTCTCCCTGACGGGTTTCTGTGAGGCTGCACCCTGGGCACGGCAGCGCTGGGAGCCGCGCTCACAGCCGGCGTGCGTTGGTGTGGGAGAGGCACCGCTGTCAGGCAGGGGAGCACAGCCAGCCACAGGTGTGCAGAGAGCACCATTTAATTTCCCCAGACTAATTATTTTAGAGCTGGGAGCCAGAACCCTTGAGTTATGTCATGGGCCACAGCAGAACTTTGAATAAGCATTTAAGAGAGGGATAGGATTTAGCTGATCAGGCTTTCGTGCCAAAACTTACTTGTATATAAGAGTAAATTAGTCAGCTAAACTGTGAGTTTGTGGCCAAATGGTTGCTTTGCACAGACCCTCCAGGTGATCAGTCATACAGATGGTCCAGGCAAGGCACTCAAAATATTAACAGTTAAAGTGAATGAGTTCAACTGTGGGAAGGCCAGGAGTGGAGGCTCCTTTTTAGAGATTAATCATTCTGAGTGAGTTATACCAAAGCCACACAAATTTGGAAGAGCCATTTTTGCTTCAATGTTTTATTGGATTTAACTAATCCAAGAAAAATGCACATCTTCAGTAAATCTTTAATAGTTCCTCACACATGTCCCCTGCCTGCCCTTGCTTCTATATCCACCAGTCTGCACCGGTCACATTCATGCATCTTGTGGGCACTTGGGGTACAAAAGGACTTGTTTGGACCCCTCACCACACTGTGTACTGAGATCAGTGGAAGAGGAGTGCTTTAAGACAGGTTGTGCAAAAACATTGCTGAAGATCAGGTAACAGTTTGCAAGAAAAATGGCCAGAAATTGAGTCCTCACCCAGATGCAGCAGTGTTGTGCTGTTTTGCCCAGGATACTTGGGATATGTGGGAGAGAGGAGTAGTCACAATACACAGCATTTGTCATGTCTGGATTTGGGGTTTGGGTCTGCATAAAAATGAATCTTGGGGCTTGGGGAGAAAACGATGCTGATTTTGAGGTTGTGTTGCATTTTTGTCCCATATTTTCTGTTCCTACTCCAAACAGTCCCTGTGCAGCTATTCCATCAAAAGTCTACTGTGACTTCTATTAAGGGCAGTGCCTTTTCTTCCTGAGCTTTATTGTCCTCCCACATCCCACATGCTTGCCTTAGAGTGATTTTCTTGAATGTTAGCCCTGATGGACAACTCCCTGCCTAGACATCCAGTTTTACAGTATTTCACATCACACCTCATAAGAATTGATGCAGTACAAGCATTCTGCTAGGCAGAGTGCCTGCATGATGATGTGAAGAACTCTCCGTACCTTTCTCCGATTCACTTGGACTCAGTATTGTGGGTGAAGGACCATTCATGTTAGTGGTTTCTAACATGATACTCCAGTTTAAAATGCAGTTAAGCCAGGTCAGTCAATACCAGTTCAATGCCTGAGGTGGCTGAGTGTAAAATGACCCAAGTTCTGTGAACTCACATCCCATCCTACTAACTAGCTTCCCCACACAGAAAGTCAAATGTGTAGAAATGTTATTTGCCTGAGATCTTTTTTGATTGTTAGGCTTATCTGTTTTGCTGATTCCAGAAAAGTCTTTTCAGTGTTTTTCATCTGATTCAATGTGATGACCAAGTCACAGTTAAATTGCTAAGAAAGAGTTAAAACAGGGGGAAAAAAAGTATTTTTCAATCTATGCCTAAAACTGAGGTGACTTTTTTCGGGCTGTGATTACCATTTACTCAAATGTGACTCATAAAGTTACTCTTTGTACTTACTTGTTTAGTGATCCTGTTGAGTCTGAATTCAAAACATGTTTTAATAAAATTTCTGCTTTCCTCCTCTCTCAGGGGTCTGGTAGATTCAGCTAATGCCAAGTCCTTGTCTTTTTCTGAATTTTGATCTTTATCTATTGCTCTGCAGAATAATTAGTAAGATAACTAATACATCAGATAACACATTATTTTCTAGCCTAAAATCAAAAAAGGCAAGAATTTGTATTGTTCTTGTAGAGATAGAATGTCCTCAGAACTTGGAAAACTGAGTTATCAAATTGAAATTAAGGGCTATGCTTAATTACAAATAAGGTTGTCATATGAGTTAGAAACCAGTGACAATCTCTCTCCTTTTTCTTTTTTTCTTCTTTCTGGAGAAAGAATAATATATAAGAAAAGAAAAAGATGGTTAAAACCTGTTGTTTAAATTCAGTGCTTCCTCTGATTACTTAAAGAATGCTTTGATTGGGGAAACAAGCCATGGGGATAAACAGCTGTCAAATATCTCAGTACAATCAAAACCAATGCCATCTCCTGAGCACTGACAATATTAAGGAATTAAATTAAAAACTTTTTTTTTTTTTTTTAATCTACTGAGAAAGGCTAGGATGAAAATATTGTGAGTGGGTACCTGGCCCTGGAGGTATGTGCCTTTCTTAGCATGGAAATCTTGGCTTCCCTGATTGTATTCCGTGTTTGCTGTGTGTTTAGTCAACCCTGGATAGGTCTGCAGAGGCTACAGATGGAGGTGCCTTGCACTGCCAGATGAGATGATGACTTTGTTGGTGATTTGCTGGATTTAGATCCTCTTCTATTCTCTCTCAACTCATGTCAGAGTTGTTGCTGAGAATCCCTGAACACAGTGTTCAGTGCTCTCTTCCTCCATTGCAAATAGCTTGATTGTTATATAGGCTTCAGGAAAACACTATTTTGATGCTGCTTTTCCTCAATCCTTGATGTGTTCATTTAGTACTGGAAATTTATGAAGCTCGTGGAATAAGCAGTATGTAAAAAGATAAGACCTGGAAATAATGTCTTGCAAAGTCCAAAGCGTGCCTTAAATTCTTTCCAGAAACAGTGATTAAAATTAAAATGGAAAAATATAGTAGTATTTGGTGTAATTATTCTGTTGGGGGATTTTTTTATGTTTTTCAGTGATTGGGTTTTATGACATCTTTAAGTAGCCAGATACAGATTTGAAACCAGTTAATAATCTGAAAACCGAATGCTTATCATCTACAAAGTATTTTGCTCTATTAATTGTTTCCATTTCCCCTAACAGTAATGGTGTCTGGCTTGGTTACTTCCTACACAGAATTCTCTTTGCAGCCAGAAGGGGGACTCAGGATATTAAATTTCAGCAGATGCAGTGAACTTGTCCTTTATGTTCTTTTTTTTCTGAACATTGTTTTCTGATACTATTGTGATTCTTCCTTGGCTTCTTCCATCAGTCTTTTATGGCTGTCATTGTCATAGCATACATTATTATGTACTTAGCAGTGTGGGACAAATTTTTCAGAAGGAAATACTGAAAAGGACATTTGGACATGTCTGGAATCAGGTTCCAGTCCATCAGGAAGTGCTTTTGGTGCATCACTTCTTTGTTTATCACAGGACTTTTCAGCCCATGTGTTGCTGCATCTCCCCAGGGGTATATCTTCCCTCCAGTGTGTCAGTAGGATCCTGGACTGTAATTAACAAGGGTGTTTTATTGGCTGTTGTGATATCCAAGCATAAGAGTGTGTGAGACCCAAGAGAGAGTCCTGGTCTGCTCTATGGACTTCAGACCATCGTCTACTCATGACGAAAGAGAATAAATGAGCATTTTTAAGCAGAGATGTGCATGTTGCTTCATGTACAGTGGAACAATCTATGAGAGAATAGCCAGAAGTTAAAAAAAATTACAAAAAAACCCAACCAAACAAAAAAAACAACAAAAATAACAACAACAAAACAACCTGTAGACAAGACAAGTGCGTGCATGCATTATTTTAGGTAAACAGCAGACTCAGTTTTGCACAGTAGCAAGGAGTGAATCCTACCTGCCACTGGGTTTCTTGTAAGACTGCCCTGTTATCTGTTGTCATGTCACCTTGCAGGACTGAGTCTTACAGGAAACTTAATACACCTGGTAGTACTTCTGCTGGGATTGCATAGTTTCGCTCATAAATCCCTGTTTTTCTAAATCCTTTTAGGATCAAGGTTTTAGCTCTGATTTTTTCTTTTTTCTTTTTTCTTTTTTTTTTTTTTTTTTTTTTTTTTTTTTTTTTTTTTTTTTTTTTTTTTTTTTTTTTTTTTTTTTTTTTTTTTGTTATAATATGAGTTTCATTCTCATGTCCTCTAGAAAATGTGGACAAAACACATGAGTGGCAACCCCCTAGAGTTCAGCACAGTTGGGGAGAAAGTTATGCATTCTGCCTGTTGTGTGCTATTTCCAGTGAAAATCTAGATTGTAATTTGACATGATACCATCTTTTTAGGATAATGTGGTTTTGTTTGGTTTATGAAAGACTGGTCTGTGGGGGATTTTTTGTTTTGTTGTTGGGGGTTTGTTGGTTGGTTGCTTGGGGAGTTGTGGTTTTTCTGCTTTTTTCTCTTTTTTTTTCTCTTTTCTCTTTTTTCTCTTTTCTCTTTTCTCTTTTTCCTGTTCTTTTTCCTTTTTCCCTTTTTAATTTATTCTTTTTCCTTTTTCTCTTTTTCATTTTTCCTTTTTCTTTTTTCTTCTTTTTCTCTTTTTCCTTTTTTTTCCTTTTTCTTTTTTCTCTTTTTTCTCTTTTTTATCTTTTTTTTTTTAAGATTAGTTAAAGAAAGAAAATACTGGCACTATGTAATAACTAGTTTGAACACTGTGCAGATGGTCCCTAAGAGAGATTTGAACCTGTTTTCATTCTTGATCTCATCTAGCTTGGGGAAGCATCCTTTCTGTGCCTGATATGGATCAGCCCCTCCTCTAATAGATTTTGACTTTATTTACTTGACATAGCTTCAGAGAGGTACAGGGGCCCCATGTGATGAGTCTGGAGAATTTATTTTATTTTTGGTTCTCCAAAATAGATAAGCCACCTGCCAGGCTGCTGTAGCGTGACACCAACACCACAGGGTGAGAACCTTCTTGTTTTTCCTAACTTGAACTTTTTCCTGAGCAGTTGTCTCAGGGTACTCTTGTGTGAGATTTTCTGTTCTGTTAATATAGTAAGGATTATGTAAATGGCTGCCTTCCTTGGAGCTCACCTGTCCAAATCTGTACAGAGCTGGTTTGAGGTCTTGTGTTACTCTGTAAAGGCATCTTTGCTGCAGACTGGTTTGCAGTTTTTCTGTTAGTGCTCTTCAGTAATTTCTCAGCAGGAACAAAAAGCACATTTTATGCTGCATGCTGTGTGTATGCAGTCCACGTGATTTATGACTGTAGTTGGTGCCTTGGATAGGAAGTAAAAGCAAAGGAAAAGTTTCCTGTGGCACAAATTACAACAAACTGAAACTTCTAGTAGATATTTTATGGAACAGATAAACCACAGAAGATGATATACAAAAATCTCCAGCTCAGTAGTAGAAAAATGATTGTATTGTACTGAAGGCTATTTTCCCTGAGAATGGAACAAAATGGAAGCTAAGAAAGGTTTGGGACATTGCCCTTTTGTGCAGAAGTTTATGATCACATTGATGTCTTTCTGCCCTGGATGCTGAATGCATGTAAGAGTGTTGGCACACAGAAGTCATTGTCGTTAAAGTCATATTTCGTAATGTTATTGAGGCAGAGAGAGCGTTGCCTCTAGAAAGACCTGTTAGGACTAATTTAATCCAGAAGTTTATTCATTCAACTTAATTTATTAAGGACTTTATTTTAATGTGAGTTTAATCATAGATCGGTTTATAAGTGTTCACAGTGAGACTTTGCATTGGGTTAAATATAATTGATTTGTGTTTAATTAGATCCCTGAAAATTTGGATATAGATATAGATATAGATATAGATAAGGTCTCTATATTTTCCTTCAGTAAAACTGTAGCACATTTCTCCATCTTCTGGGGTTAAAGTCTAGCTGTAATGAATCAATGACAAAGCATTTTATTTTCACAGGGCCTGAATTTTACCTTAGTTCTGTGCTGGGCCTTCAGTTCTTATCATATAGTAAGTAAAGCCCTGGATACTGGAAAATTGATATAATCAATTTTCAGGGTGTGATTTTATCCAAAACTGTGACATACAGAAACCACTTGTAAGTTTAAAAAAAGTAGTGGGGGAAGGGAATTTTACTTGATTTACCATGTCTTTATTCTTTTTGCTAGCAGGCTGTTCAGAATTTATGTGGAATTTATTCTCCAACTCCTTTTTAGCTAAAATTTACCATATAAATGCTGTTCTGCTAATGGAGAGTGTAGACTGGGGAATAGGCTTGGTAAATGATACACATTGCTTACTATCCTTCATATACGTGAGCTGGTCCACAAGGTTCACCAGTGGCTTCTACATAAGGAATGTCATTGTTCTACAGTAAAAGCTGTAATTCCTCCTTGACAGTAGCTACTGGTGGCCACCATCACAAAGGTTAGAGTGTTACGTGTTTGATGCATGTTTTAGTCTTTTTCAAGTACTCATAGGTTTTAAGGCTGTTGAGAGATCTTGACAAAAGGTTGAACTGGCAGCATGGGCCACATTGTAGCTGGACTTGATGGCCTGGAGATCTGTGTCACAGTTTTTCTGTATTTGTGTGAAGATTTCACTCCTGTTTGGATCACTACCTACCATTCACACACATTTCCCACTATGCAATTTCAGCACCTACTGGTGCTGGAATATACTTTAAAAAGCCATATAATTTTTCCCTATATAATTTTTTAACTTTTGCCTAGAGTCCAAAGCCATTTCAGAGGTGCATAATTTGTCTTGTCCCTCCTCCAGTGATTGCTGCACCACAGCATGTATCTGCACGCTTTACTTACCATGTGGTTATGCGTTTTTTGGAGGCTGGCCTTTAAAAGGATGTCTAATCTTGTATAATAATTTAGCCAATGCAGAGATTTCCAATTATGTATTTTTGCAAGCTGTTCCAAATTGCAGGTATTTAGTAATACTTGTAAGAATTTTGTTCAAGTCCTCATTTGTCTGAAGATAGCATGTACATTTTCAAACAGTTGGGACATAAATGCTTCTTTTTCACTGCAGTTTCCATTTCTGATTTGCCATAGCTGCAGAGTATAAACTGGAGTTCAAGTATGTTGGAAGTAAATTATGTTGAGGGGTACATGATGAAGTCTCTCTGCCTACTGTGCAAGTCCATAATGTTAAATACCATGTTTAAATTTTTGCTGAGCTGGGTTGGAGTTCATGATTTTTTTCCAATGCCCAAGTGTATCCAGTTCCCTGACTCCTGAAATGCTGCAAATGGCTTTCTGTCTCATTGGCTATAGGGTTTGCACTCCTCCTGGTACTCCAAAAAAAAAAAAAAAAAAAAAAAAAAAAAAAAAAAAAAAAAAAAAAAAAAATTTCCAACAGGCTCCTCTGAGTGATGGCCACTTTGTCAGCTTCAGTGACCTGGACTAGTTGTGCTGTGTCCCTGGGGAAAAACACATCCTTTTGCTTTGGGTGTGTCTTCTGGAATTGTCAGACCTTGTGATTTTTCCTTTAGCATGCAGGTACAAAAGCAGTCATATTTCAAATTGAGTAGAGGGCAGGGGACATTGAATTTTCAGTTGTTATATAGCTGGGATGAGGCTGGCACGTCATCTGCTCTGTCTGTGATCAACACTAGAAGAAAATTATTAGAAAACCTTTGAGGTTGCAGTGGAAGAACTAATGTTGCTTTCCAGTCTGCACAATCTTTTAGTACATAGATGTTTTTGTAGGCCTACATCTTTCTACAGCCTGTGCTGAACACCCACACAAATCCTAGAAAGGGAGTATTGCTAGGAGAGCTGACCAAAAAGAATTTAAATTAGAGGAGGAGAAGAAAAGTGGCAAATGAGGAACCATACCCACAGTGTTGACTTGTGCATAAGCAAATTAATCTCTTGAAAGTTTCAAAGTTCTTCACACTGCTGTAAATATATTAGGCAGCCAGTAATGCAACAGCAACTTCTTCATTTTGATGCTCCAATTAATCTCGGTTTTCCCAAATTCATTTCTATGATTTGATTTTCTTTCTGTTCATGTCAAGCAAGTCAGCAGACAGGTTTCAGCTTAGGGTTTCCACCTTCCCACCCCAGAATTTTAAGATGGATGAGTGGCTGTTTGTGCAGAGGAACAATAGTGGACAAATGTACCTTCTAAACTTCCAGTTGTGTCTTGGGATATCCAGACATTTTCTCATCTAATTTGTGAAAAGTGTTGGCCTCTGTGAGAACTTTGTGAGAGGGAGATTGCTTTGGTCTTTGAGGAGTCAATTGCTTTGGGGAATTCCATTGTGTTTCTTCCTGTATGCTAATTATTCATTCCAGTGGTTATATCCCTAAACTCAGATTACTCATGTGTCCTTATTGGTGGTGGCAGTGACTAGCTCTGTGAACCCATGCAGGAGAACATGATTAGTGGTGACCTATTAAGGCAACCGTCATTCCACGTTCTGGGTATTGCCTTCTGACCACCATTTCCACTGTATTTCACCTGTCATGGCACTCCCTACTCCCTGTGTTTTCTCATTTTTTAATAAGATATCCTTGTGGACAGCAAGTCCTTCTGGTTTTCTTGTTCAACAAGGAAAATTATTTTAATGCTGGGAAAGCTTATGTGCATACAGCGACCATAACATTGTCTGATGTTATTGAAATTCTGCTTGATGCATTGTTTCTCCTATACATATATGACTGAGCTCTCACTGTTGGAGTAGGGACAATGTGCAATACTCAATGAGAAATATCTCTGACCAGGGATGTAAAAGCGTGCTGGCAGTGTTGCTAGTTGTATATTGTTACTCCTTCTCTTAAGACTTCCACAGCCTCAGGAGGAGGAGGATTTTTAGACATGTGAAAGCCTGCCATGGGTAGATCTGCACTGGGCAATTTATTGGCTGAGTCATGGTACACTTTGTCTGGGAGGTGGAACTATTGCAGAATCAGAAAATGCTACAAAGCCAAGAGAACAGTGTAAGCCAGAAGCAAAAATGGGCTTCTGTGACTAGGATCAGAAGAAAGCAATGCCTCATGGTCCTTTGCATGTGAGAATCACAGCTTTGCTAGAACAGTGTGAAGAGAAGGAGCATGGTGGAGAAATGCTGAAATGGTGGAGGAGCAACTGGAGGCCAGAGATAAAAACAAGAGTTACAAAATATAATATAGTGCATAGGATTTGCAAAACTTACAGGATTTGACACATAGAAATCTCTGTGTTTTCTGGTGATGTCAAAACAGGAGTAGACCAGAGAGAATATGTAATGTGAGAGGGAGAGGAGGAGATGGCCACAGCACTTTTGAGACTTTGAAGCCTGAAAGGCTAAAGCTCTAGGGAAGCTATTTAAAAAAGTAAATTCTAACAAAAGAAGAAGAAAAAACAGGTTTTGCCAAAGAACTGGATTTTCATCATTAATGGAGAGAAATAACTTCTGAATTTATACCACTTGTTTGGGATTTTTTTCTCGACATTATCTTAGGGCGCACCAATGTAGCTACACAAGTACCACAGCTGAGACCCAAAGTTAAAGTTTTCCATGCTCCTCAGTCCAGTGAACCTTACAGCTCTGGCCGTAAAGTGAAGGCTGAGACCCAGACAAGTTAACAGTGTAGTTGCAGTCTTTGCTTTTACGTGGTTCTATCCGCTGCACTGCCCTCTGTTTGATGAGTTACTGAATGACTTTTCTTCAAGAAAATGTAGAAATTAGTGCTTAACATTCCTACACTGGAGAGCAAACAAGAGAAGGAGATATATGTATGGCATGGCAAACTGCCACATCATTCCTTCTTTCATCTCACTTCAAGGCACACAACCTGAGTTAAACTTTTTTAAAACCTACAATCCTGAAATTCAGCTCCTAAATCGAAAGTGGTGTCACGTGAAAAAAAAAATTACTGAGTACTTGCAAATCCCCTGGTAGTCTATGGGACTTGCCCTGCACAGCATTTCTGTGCTTTGGTTTACTTTAATTTTAGTGTTCAAGTAAAGATTCCGGTGTCCCTTTTATGCACTTAGGTATGTAAAATATAGACCTTCAGATTCTTCCATCAACTTTAAAAGCTGGTTTCCCTGAATCACTTTTTGGATATCAACTATATTTGTTTTGCAGTGTCCCACATTTTCATTCTGTGTGATCAGGTTTTTGTATTGACAGTGTCTAACAGGATCATCGAAGCTTACCAGGGATGCAGCCAGTTGGAGTCAGCTGAAGCACTGAGAATCAGAGGAGAGAGTATTTAATGTAATCAGTCAGTGTGTTCCCACAGACGTGATCATCAGTAAATAAATTAGATGTTGACCTTTGAATCATAATCTTTAGGTTAGACACTTGCTCACACCCAGCTTCCCTTGCAAAATCTACATTTCGCTTTGAACACAGTTCCCTGTCTCTGAGGGGGCCTAAGTTCAGAAACTGATATCTTGAGTGTCTGCAGGAGAATGGACAGCCTGTCATTATCATGTTACACTGAATAAATGGGTGCTCTCAGGCTTTCCTTCTGGACACAATACTTCTAGACATGCTGCTTTGCACTACCGTCCTTTTTCACTCTACTGGAGATGCTTTTTTGCTTGTCGAGTGGAAGGGGGAGCAGGAGTGAGACCTACTATATGTGCATAGTACTTCTTCCATATGCCTATTTTCAGTGTCCTGGTGAAAACCCTGCCTTCCTGAGGCCATATTATGAATTGGCCCATGGTATTCTCATTGGCAGGGTTTATTGGGCTTCAGACACAGAGAATGCGCCGAAGATTAATGCAAGCTCACAGAGCAGTTTCATGGCTAGGGGTAAATATCCATGAACACTGGCATGACACAGCATGCACTTGAAAGCATCTCATGCTAAATAAAGAAATACGTTAGGTAGAGATCTCTGGGTTTGTAGGTGCAGCATTACTTTGACAGGACCAAGTGAGAGTTCAGTACCATCATACCTAAACCTAGTTATCAGATTAGCAGCTGTCTTTGTGACTGGCTTTTGGGAGTAGTTACTCTGATTTATAGAGGCATTTGCTGCTTCCATGCTGTTCAGTGCTTAAAGAGCATGGCTGTAGTGCTGTATCTCTCTATTGCTCTATTTCTTGGCTCCTGACCGTGTTGCTAGACATAGCTTTGGTACTCACCTTTATTTTTGCCTTTGCAATACCTAAAATTTCTGTAAAAATTTCATTTTGGCATCACTAGAAAGAATTATATTCTGTGGATGTTGGTTTTATGTGTAGTTCAAGATAAATGTCAGGTTTGCATTTTTCCTTTTGCTCTTGTCTGTGCAGAGACAAGTATTCAAATATGAAGACCCAGACCTGAAATGTAGGTAATCTGCACAGGCAGACATGCTTGCAGGAAATAGTCAGATTTTGAAAAGTGTTCAGAATTCAAATGTTGCCTGAGAGAATAATAGGAGGATTAAAACCAAGAGAAGCAACACAAATTTTTGTGGGTTTTAATTGTTGACTTGTTTGTGGATTTTCATTGTTGTGTGGCTTGGTGATTTTTTTTATTTGTTTGGTTAGGGTTTTGGGGGCTTTGCAGGGAGGATTTTGGTCTAACCAGGAGCAGTGTACGTTTTAAAGTGCAGTTTATATGTTTAGAAAACCTGGTCTGATGATGGTAAGTCTGACCTTGATTATAATCTCATATGCAAGGGGAGAATGCTTTTGGAAATAATGTAATTTGCCCTGCATTACTTCCCTGCCTTGAGCATTATACAGAACAAAATAATTAAGAAAAGAAAAGAAAAGAAAAGGAAAAAAGGCAGTAAGTCTGAGGCCAAGGCAATGGGTATTATTCCTGTGGCTTCTATTACCCCTCACCAAGCTGTTGGTCACAATTCTGTGCAGCAAACTCTGCACATGTGCCTACTGACAGGCATGCCTAATACATTCCTGTGCTCAGGCTCTCAAAAGTCTTTGCGATTTCCTAGGGAAAGAAAAGACAGGGAAATAAAAACAACCACTCATGGAATTTCAGCTGAGTGTGGTTGTGTGATAATATTTTGCAGGTTTCCTGTTTAATTTGTTCAATGTGTTGAGCTTCCATGCAGATTAACTATACAATCAAGCACTGAAAGTGAGGAGATTGATGTTCTTTGCCAAACTCACAAGTCTGGGGAGAAGAAGTTATCTGCACTCATACATTATCAGTGAGTCTTTTGCAGAGAGAATATGGAAATTCATGTTCCTTATCTGCAATGATATTATGCAGGCCAGCAGACACGACTTTCTGAAAAAAATTGCTAACAAAATGACAGCTATTCAAGCCATGTTAATAAGGAAAGATCTAACACCTTGCTTGCTTTTGCCTGTTAAACCCTTCCAACTGTGTGCAGCTTTGCTGACACAACTGCTCCACTGCTTTGTGTTCTCTCGCTGTTATCACCCTTGTTGCTTTCTTAGAAAGTCTGTCAAAGCAGGGGAGGTCCATGGGTCACAGGGAGACATCCTGACTGGGTAGTGTGAGAAGCCTGGGTGCCTTTCTGTATGTCTAATTGACTCTTAAATGTGAGGCCCTACCACATTTTGGCACAAGGAATACAGATGAAGTAGATGCCCCACCAGATATTTCATTCAAGCAGCTCCTTTTTCTGGGTACTTCCATGCTTAGTTTATGCAGTTTCTCTTCAGGATTTGTCTGTTTTCTTTGCTCCCTTGTCATCCTGTGATGGATGGCATGTATAAGGGCTCTGCTGGTGCCATAAACCAGAGCTGCTCACAAAAGCATTGCCCAAATAGTGACCTGTAGGAAATGCTGTGAGGCTCCCTTCCATTTTCATTTTGACTGAGTCCTTGTGTCCCCGATGGCACTTCAACATGTAGGAAATGCAGAAAGCATTTTTGTCACCCTTCCTGCCTCATTCCTGCCTGCCACGAGCAGTCTCACACAGTGGGCAGAAACCTCGCTGGTGGCAGGATCGGTCCTGCGTGACAGGCACAGCAAGGAGAAGAGGAAAGGAGCCAAGCTGGCAGGAGATACTGAGGGGACAAAGGGGGAAGGGTGAAGAGGCAAGGGGAGGGTGGTATCGGGAGGAGCCATTTCTAGTTGTAATTGTAAGCATTTTTGTCTCTTCTAAAAGCATTTTTACCCTGCAGACAAGGTCCTGTCTTACCAGCACCATAGAATTGGCACAGACTGTGATGAAACTCAGCTACCTCTTGCAACAGTGGAAGCTGTAGCTGATCTTGATCCAAAACTGTAGTTTTATCAGCACAAGCTTTCTCCTATGCCTGGCAGGTCTGATTAACTTTTGCAAAACTGCGACTGAAAGGAAACAAACATCGTGTAAATGAAAAGAATTAAAAAAAAACCAAGAAACAATTTCTTCTCTGTCATGTCTGTGAACAGCTTTTACTGTTTTCCCTGGAGAGCCTGCATGCTTGGACAGCGAGTTACTGTGAATTAGTGAGGGTCACTGCCATTGATTAAATCCTCTTTTATGTTTCCCGGTAACTCCTGAATTATGGCAAGAGTTGAGCATATTAATTTAACGCTTTTCTTTTTTTCACTGACAGCTCTGATGGAGGAAAAATTCTGCAAGTCATTTTCAGCAGATAATACTGAATTAAAATAAAAATTAGGAACAAAATGGCATCTCTCTTTTATTCCCAGTTTCACATTGCTATGTTGAAAGAACAGCCAATAACTAGTTGAAGTCCTTAGCACAAAAAATTTCATCCTTGAATTGTGGTGATGCTTTTAATTTATGCAAGATACAGACTAGGACTATAACAAGTGAAAGATGGTAAAATAAGGAATATTGCCTTTGTATTTCAAACCTCTGCATCTCTTTTTCTTGCATAGTGACAAAATACTATAACTTTAACTCTTCAATGGCAGAATGAAACTATTAGCACAAATCTCCGTAGTAAGGCTCTTACTTAATGCTAATTATTTTTGTTGGACTTTTTAAACATTATTAACCTAAAATTTTATATTGAGACAATGTTTACATGTGTTCTTATATGAATGTATATACATATATATATACACATATATATATATGCCAACACACACTTATAAAAGTGTATGTATTTAAACATATTGGTTTCAGGATGGTGTGTGGGCATTTGTTTTTCTGAAATCAAAAGTTGTTTTCATAGCGTTTTGAGAACACACTGAAATTTCCAAAATTATTCAGGACAGTGGGAGAAAATGGAAACGAACATATGAGAAGACTTGTCATGAAATGCTGGACCTTTACCCGTGGAACATTGACAGATGTGCATACCCTATGTGTACAACATCCTTGGATGCCATTCCTAGAGAAGTCTCTCAGACATTTTGCAGATGTCTAGAACACCTCCTGCCAGAAACTTGTTGTCCACACCAGCAGAGGTGCATGGAAAAAGTTGTCACCTTCCTGTTAATCAGGAGTTTTTTAATTATGGAAGGTTTGTCCATTTTCTGTCTTCTGCTAGTGTCACAGCAGGTATCACCTCATTTGGTCACTCACTGCAGACCACTTTTTCCCAAACACCACTGTTTATGCTGCTCTGGGCTCACTTTCCAGGAAATTAAAGGTTTCCCTGTGCCTTCCTGTGGTGAGAAAGGCTGCCTTACATGTGGGGCAGGCCATGCTTCTGCCTTCAACAGTCACCCACTTATTGGACGTGTGCCTATTAGTCCTTTATTTAGGCTTCTCATAATTGTGGTTATGATGGTGCTACTTGTTTTTTGTCTTATTGGAATAATAATTAGGGGCAACTCATGTAAGTCTCCACAAATATACAAGGAGCAGATACCAAAACATAATCAAGAGTGTCCAGTTTCTTAGGACATTTTCTTGCACAAGGCTCTGTCAGAGACCTTTTGGTGTCTCTTTGAGTGCTCCTAGTCTGCTTTTTATGGAGAATGATTTGACCACAGTGGCCATTTGTGTCCTTGGACAATATTACAGCTGTTCAAGAAACAAAATGCCCTGCAGCTGGAGGCACTGCACGGCCATAGTGACTCCCTGCAGGCTCAGGCAGGGCACAGCTGTGTGAGGATGGACTTAGAGGCTGTCACCCATCAGCTGACCAGCTGAATACCCCATAGCCCTCTCCAGTTGTGTGGTAAAGGTGTAATGTTAAGCCTCAGGGGAAGCAAGGTCAGGTATAGGTGTTTTACCTGTGCACTGGAGCACAGCAGTGTCTGATTTACAGCTAAAGCATGGGGTCAAATGAAGAGTAGCCTCTCACAAGGGACTGCATCTTCTTGTGAAGCCTCTGCTCGAAGACAAGTATTCATGTGGAATTTTAGAGGTCTATAACTTAGAAAGTTGGAGGTTTACACTACAAGAAATGTTATTGCTACAACACAGTAGAAATTGAGATGCATCAGCTGGAACCCTACAGTGTCTTGGCTGAGCCTTTTCAATGCAGTGTCCCCTTCTGGGTCCAAAATACCCTTAATTGATATTGATTCTTTGATGGGCTTCCAAGCCTGTCTTTTGCCTCAGGGAAAAGGTATGGCCAAGCTGAGGTTTGTGGTAGGTGTATAATGTGGGTTGTAACGTTTGGCTGGAACAAAAGCCTTTCCCTGACATGAGGGAGGCTGTAGAGCTTATATTTATGCTTTTAACTCCCTGTCAGATCAGTTGCACCTGGATCCTTTGGGTAGCCCGTAACTCATAGCAATTGAAATTAGCAAGGTACCCTCCCTTTGCCTTTCTGTGTTACCACTCAGAGGTGCCTGCTACAGTGTGCTGTCTTGTGCCTAGGTGCACACAATCAAATAATGTTGTTAGTGCTCCATGCTGTATTCAGAACCAGCACTTTGGTTCTCACTGCAGCTTGCAAGTTGTAAGGCTGTCATAGGAGATCTCCAAAGCATCAAAGTGGGCTGCCATTAAATGTGCCCTTGTGCTTTAAGGACAATACAGATCCTTGTTTTTCAGGGATTTTTGCAGAAGTATTGCTAGTCTGGTTGGGGTTTCTCTGTCCATGGTTTGCCTAGCTCAACTTGAATAAGCGTTTTCCCTTTTGAGGATGGCTTTTTTATTTCTTTATTTCTTTATTCTTTTATTTCTTTAGTGGTGCCCCTCAAATTGAAGGAAATGAAAAACCAAGAGGCTGCTGTGGGTCAGAAGCTAGTGCTAAGGTGTGAAACCACCTCAGAGTATCCCGTGCTCAGATTCAAATGGTTAAAGAATGGGAAGGAAATAACAAAAAAAAACAGACCGGAAAATATCAAGATCCCAAAAAAACAAAAGTAAGTACAAAGTAATATCTTTCAAGTGGGGCTGGGAGGGCTGGGAAGTGATGTTCGCCAGAACGTAAGGATTGAGGTTGTTAAATGCAGTAACACAAAGCTGAAAGCTATGAGTTACAGAGGAAGAAAATCTAAGAAAACAGAAACCCAAATTATTGTTCCTGAAGGTATGAATGAAGTGTGAATGTGATATAAATACTTCATAATTAATTTTCTCTTCTCAATTTCTATTTGTTTTCTGATAGCCAAAGGTTATGATTTCAACTAGTACACCTTGGAGACAGGCCATTTTTAAACTGCTAACAAGAATAGAGGTACCTTTTGTTTATTATCTGAAATCAAAGAACACTTAAAATCATCAAAGGGTTGCAGATTTTGAAGTATTTGAGAGATTTTGTTTTCCAGCAGTTTAATCCTTTAGAAGGGCTGAATGCTGTCCTCATTAGCTCTGAATGTCTTATGCAAGCATGCAGTAGTCCTTTACCAGAGGCATTCTTGCGCTTGCAGAACAAGGCACTGGTGTAGCAGATGTCAGACAAACAGCAAAGCCTACAAATCTATCCTCCTGTCTGGTGGGAAGTACCCCCTGTATGTGACTGATGACCAGCACCAGAAGATAGACTGGTGCCTTGTTTCTGCAGGGGAAAATTACACAATGCTTTTACTGCATTGAGAGAGGAGAAGGCTTTTGCTGTTTTGTCTCACTTTGTTGTGTACATTAAAAAGTTGTAATTGTCACCAGCTATGAAAATCTGCTTGAACACAGTCTTTCAACTCTCGCTTCTGCTCTCAGTAGGCCAGGCAGCTCTCTCATGCACCATGCCATACCTTCCCTTCATTCAAGGCACGAAAGGTTTGGAATGCACTCTGCAGGAGGCTTTTCTTTCCAAGGTGTTCAGTACCCCCATATTTTGTGTCAAGGCTCACCTCACTAGACAAAACAAGGTATAAACAAATAGATATTTGATATTTCAAGCTATTCAAGTTAAAATTCAGAAATCCTACCCTCCTTGGCAGTTTCTTGTACCCCAGCCTGGGGCACAAGATGAAACATGAAGAGGGACAGAGCAGCATCACCACAGCCCCCATGCCACAGTTGCACAGATGTCAAGAAGGAACCTGTGATGTCTCCTTCCAGCATTTGTGAAATGGAGCTGTTCCAGGTGGCAGATAGCCTGGCAAATTGTCTGGACTCATTTGCAGAGCCATATGTCTCCGTCAGAGTTGTATTTTCAGTCTATTCTGTAAAGAAAATGTTCGTATCAGAGCCTAGCTCTCAGCTTTCCCAGCAACACGGTGCTGCCTGTGAGGGGCAATCCATATTTCCTCCCCTTACATTTTGGCTGATGCTGATTAACCAAACTCACTGAGGCTAGGATTTCTCTTTCTGGGGCTGACTGTCACCAGTTCAGATTGAATCAAGAAAGTGCCTTTTGCCAGCTCAGTTCTTTGTGGGTTTTTTGCCCCCAAAAAGCTTTGAGGAGCTGTCAGAAGGGAAACTGATAGCCATTGATTTGATATTGGTGCATGTGGAAGTGTGAGACTCTTTTTCAGCTTGATGTGCCAAAAAGTGTTTAAACTTTCCCAAAAGATGCATAATGAAAAAGATTAAAATTGTGCCTTTTTCTGGAAGATAGAAATACGAAGTCACCTTCATTCACCATAAGTGGAGATGGTGGAGGCTTTGACCTGTATTTCACACATTTGTGCCTCCCCAGTCACAATGATACCATGCACTATTGGAATTTCTCTCTTGTGTTTTAGAAATGTCAGTGTAGAATGGAGAAGCACTTTCAGTTAGAGACATGAAAGTCACTAGATGAAGAGTACAAAAAAGGAAAAGACAAGGGGTGTCTGCTGATATCTAAAGGATATTCTTTGCCTTCCTACTTTGACATTTTAGTCTGGGGACACATAATTTCTTTGCCATTTCTTCTTTTGCTGTTTGTGTGTGCATCTGGGACTGAGTAGAAGTGAACAGCTTAAGAGAAAATAGATTTTATTTTTATAAAAGTGGGACAGACACATGTTGTAAAGCTAAAAAAGAGGGGGGGAATGCAGTGTAAATGAATGCATAAACAACATGCACCTTTCAGTAAGCAAAACCATGTTAAGAAGATACCATTGCAAATTAGAGCAGTGTCAGAAAACAAAGAGTTTTTTTCCCCACTTGTGTTCTGGAGTTTTTTCCATGATAGCATGCTGATAAGTGTTTGTCATGTTCATATGCTTCTGTATTTTTACACAACAATTTTAGTGTGAATTTTTTACTATTACCAAGTGTGAGGAACACCAGCTGCAAAGGTTAGAGTAGTTGATAAACTGTCTGGGATTAATGTTTGTTTTAAAGGTCAAATGGCTACATAAAAAGTAGGCTATGTTTCTGAGGAACTGTTAGCATGCAGAATACCACAGCCTTACTGACATCTTCAATCCAAACACTTGAAAATAACACTTTCTAGCACATTTACAAAAAGCTCACGAATTTTATTTGTAGTACCCATTGGCCACTGATTTCTATCAATTTGCAGGAAATCACCCTTCTTTTTGTGTGATGGCAGAATAAAATGTGTTTATTGTTGGAATAAATTAGGGTTTCTTTTGTTTGGCTACGTAGCCAGAGCTAAATCTAAATAGCTTTATGTTTTTTAACAAACTGCAAAATATCTGGCAGTATGATGAAGTGTCTATCTCAGAAATTGGAAAAGAAGACCTTAGCTTTGAAGTAGTCAAGAAAAAGATAATAAATCAGCTTGGTGGTTTTGAGCACGTTGGCCAGTGTGAATAGTACTGGATCAAAGGATTTGCCAAAGTGGATCACTTGCTGACTTTTTTTAGTGTTTTGACAGTTTAGAAGAGCCTGTGGCAATGCAGCATTCCTCAAAGCTTAGCCTTCCAAAGACTCCTTTGCATGTCATATGGTTTCACTTCTCTAAGCTCCCTAGGATAGTTTCAGGGTGGTTGATTCAGAGGGTGCAGAGCCCCAAGATGTCATATCCCCACCTGGACTACTGTGTCCAGCTCTGGGGCCCCCAGTGCAAGACAGACATGGACCTGTTGGAGTGAGCCCAGAGAAGAGCAGTGGATCACTGGGCTGGAGCACCTCTCCTGTGAAGACAGGCTAAGAGAGTGGGAACTGTTCACCCTGGAGAAGAAGAGGCTTTGGGAAGATCTTACAGCACCTTTCAGTGCCTGAAGGAGACTGCAAGAAGGCTGGAGGAGGAATTTTTATGGGGATGTGGAGTGACATGACAAGGGGGAGTCTCCGTGAACTGAAGGAGGGTAGTTTCAGGTTAGATTATTAGGAAGACTTTTTTTACTGTGAGTGTGGGAAGGCACTGACACATTGTGCAGAAATATGGTGGATTCCAAATCCTTGGAATTGTGGTGGATTCCAAATCCTTGGAAGCTTTCTAAGTAACCTGGTCCAGTGAAATGTGTCCCTATCCATGGAAAGTGGGTTAGAGCTATATGGTCTTTAAGGACCCTTCCAACCCAAACTACTCTGATTTTATACTTCTGTTCTACAGTGTGGCAGGTGACTCACACTAAATGGCTATATTCATTCTCATTACACTGGAGAGTCGAGAGAAACTGAATGACTTTAAATTTTAATGAAATGCATTTAAAGCACTCACTTTTACGTGAAATTTGTCAGAGTAAGAGCATGCAGTCAGTGAGTTTCTGCTGATCATTGCTGATGACTGATGAGGCCATGATTGGTTCATTTGTGTGTCCAGGCTCTAAGCTATTTCGTTGTGGCAGCAGACATTCAGAAAAAAGCAGGCCCTAGACAAGAGCATTTCCCCTACTAGCTAACTGTCCTATGGCTGTCTTCTACTATGATAGCATTTCATTTTCCTTCTCTGATTTCAAATGCAGGTGACACTTGTACATTATCGGTTTGGGCAGTGTGCTGTACAAGTCAGGTGCTCTTCATTAAACGTAGAGAGACTCTCTTATCAGGTTTGGGATTTTTTTTGTGGCAGAGACAAAGACATCTAGATGATGGCTTTGGGTGCAGTAGTGCACAAGGAAACTTTGTATGTAAGTGCCCTGTACCTTGAGGTTCATCCAGGCTTAGCCTGGATATTTGCCTGCAGACAGGCAATTCTGAATGACAGATGGAGACTGGAAGCAAAATGAATTCAAGCAATCAGATAAGGTCGGCTGGGACTGCATTCTGCAGATGTGTTTCTTTTCCCTTCATGTATGAATACAAGCCCAACAGTGTCATAGTGGCAATGAGCTGAAGATTCAGCAGAAGCAAATCTTACAGGCAGTGGAATTTTTTTTGGAGTAGCATGGTATAGTTTGAGAAAAGGACAAGCCTTTGAAAATAAAATCCCTTATCACATGCTTTAAGTCAGTACTGTTGGAGTACTGCATTGCTAGGAAACTGCTTCATTTACAGCCATTAATGAGTCATCTTCTGCTCTGACTGTTTTGAATTCTGTCCCAATAACTCTCAATGATATTTTTAAGGCTATAAATATTCATATTATTTCTCCTGTTCTCAGAGACAAAACTCTATACAGGGATTTTTTTTTTTCTAAAACCAAGAGTAAATTTGGCTTGTTAGAAATGGATTTGTAAGAAATATTGATGCTTCACCTATTTTAATATAAAAAATAAAATCATAAAAGGAAGACACAATTCCTTGTCTTTTTCCATATGTATCAAGTAAAACAAAAAACAATAAAAATAAATGTGCAGGGAAAAGAGTTTCTTCACAAAGCCAAGCAGGCCACAAAAGTGTTTTTCATCAATATTACTTAATGTATGGAGAGGACTGCAGCAAGCATAGAGTGGGTGTCCATATTAAAGTGATGTAGCTGCAGCTGTGCTTCCTTTGTTTTCACTGGGTTACAATGAATTCTTAAAATCACTAAGCCTGTTTACATTGCCTTTTGAAGCTTCCTAAGGCTACAACTTGCTCTCCATTTAGACAAGTGTCTGCAAGTATGGCTGAGAGATAACCTGTTGCAATATAGGAAATACCACATGTCCGCACAAGCTGTTAGGTGGTGTAGAACACCACACCACATTCTGGTTAGGCCCTCAACAGGCTGTTGTGAAGGTGAATGGCTGGCAGGAAAATTAAAAAGCAGGCCACTTTTGCTATTGTATAAGTATAGCTGTTAGTCAGGTGCAAAATTTTCACACAAAGATACAGTAGCATTCAACTTTTGGACATTTCTGTTAATGCCTTTACCACTTTTTTCTCATGTATTCATGGTTATCACGAGCTAGAATCTGTTCTTGTATGCCGTCTGATGTGCAGCCCTTAATTCAGCACTGTGAACTGGTCTCCTAACATTGCCTGAAAAGGGAGTCCAAATACTCAGCTATTCATTTCTTTACCATTTGAGAAAACCTGGGTAAATTCCTAATCGTGGCTTGGTGTTTCCTCCCTCTTGCAAGCCCAGTGGCCTCGAGAAAGCACTCTTCTTTCAGGACATGGGAGGCAACTCTTGTGATGCAGGTTTCTGGCAGAGAGGGGTCCACCTAGCACACTGCTTTCATTCCGTGAGGGCTGACTCCTCAACAGCAGCAGTTTCACACAGAGGCAGGGAAGGCTGAGCTGCCAATGTGCAGGGGTTTGGGTAGCAGATAGCAGATGGGATAGTGTCCTGCAATGGAAGTAGGGGTGACTCACAAGGATGTGTTGAAAAATGACATTGAACATTTTGTGTGCTTCAGAAGCCAGCACTGCTACAAAAGACCAGTTTGTGGTATGAACCAAGCCCTGCTCAGTGGTTTGCAGAAGGGATAACCACTTGTGAATTCTGCGTGGAGAGATAGGAGACATGGCAGCAAAGCATCTCCCCAAACATTGTTTATCTCAGCAGTCATGGTAGTTACTGTGAGCTTTTAGAGTGAGGAAACGCTGCCTCCTGGGGTCAGCCCTTCAAGTCAGGGTGGGCCTGCTTGGGGAAGGCAGCGTTCATGCACTCTGACTATTCTGTAGATCAGGTTTTACGACAGGCAGAAACGTCCCCACAGCACTTCTTTTAAACAGTAACTGGGAACAGCAATAATGTGTCCATTTTCCTCAAGCTAGTCATTCTCTGCAGTCTAGATAACAGGATTATTGCCATCCTGTGAGTTGGGGACCCCATGAATGACACCAGAACATGTTCCTACAAAATTAATGGGTAGGCAGGAGTTCTGCATTTGAAAATCTAATCTTAAAACCTTGGAGACTGATTAAATTACATCTCTGAGCCAGGAACAAAATGTAGCTTCATGCAAATTGTGCTCCTTTTTTTTTTTTTTTTTTTTTTTTTTTTTTTTTTTTTTTTTTTTTTTTTTTTGGGTGAGGAAAAGTTTGTCTTTTTTTTTTTTTTTTTTTTTTTTTTTTTTTTTTTTTTTTTTTTTCCTTAGTACTGGAGAATGATTTGGGGCTTCAGAGGCTGTTAAAAAGTGTGCTCTAATCTCATGATTGTTTAGTCAGATGTTAGGAACTACAGTACTTACCCAGAATTCTACTACTGGTAATATGAACCTATAGGGAAGGGTAATCTATTTCAGTATTACACCTATCTCGGTGGCTTCTGGACAGCCAGCAGTTTGTCTGAGAGAGGATGGTTGTTAGATGGTTGTTTTCCAGATTTTCTTTAAGAGCAAAGACTTCTCTCATAGAGAAAAGCATAAGCAAGTATCTTCATTTGGGTTCATGAATATGCCTGGTTTCCAGCAGCCTGTAAGAAATTTTTCTTTTTTTTTTTATTCTCCTCCCTACTTTCAAGCCTGGATAGTGTTGATCTGTCAGTAAGAATGGAAGACAAGACCCTCTGTTGAAAGTGGTGGGGAGAAAAGTGCTTTAGTTGATGTAGTGACTGTTATACCAGTATAGGATGTTTATATGTTTTTTTCTGATTTCACAGGAAATACTCTGAGCTTCACATTTACAGAGCCACGTTGGCCGACGCTGGGGAATACGTATGCAGAGTGAGCAGCAAGCTAGGAAATGACAGTACTAAAGCCAGTGTTATCATCACAGACACCAATGGTAAGGCTTGACTTAATATTTTACCATCACGTTCAGAAAGACCATGTATAAAGCTGCCAGCAGGACAAAGGGCTCAGAAGCAGGACAAAGCTTGGCAAGTGAAGTGGGAGTGGAAGCACTGAAATATTTTAGGTGTACTAAGAAAAGTGGTCGGGCCTGACTTATCTCTTACGTAGTTGAGATGCTCAATTTGCCTTACAGACAAATGGGCTGTCTCCTACAGATCTCGGCACAGATGAGCATTTTCTGTGTAACACCAAGTCTAAGACACAGTCTAGTCAACACTAGAAAAAGATGAAGGGAATATTATTCTAATTCCTGTTTTGCACAGCGAGGGAAGTTGCATTTAACCTAAAACATATAATAGTCTGAACTGCTAAACCAGCACTTCTCACTTTAAGTAATATTTGTATTGCTCTGATTGCCACCATTTTTACTTTCAAATATGTTGATAGGTTTTTGTTTTGATTTCTAAAACAATAAACACAAAGGCATGAATGTATCTGAAGGAAAATTATTCAGAGGCTTGAGTGTGATTCAGATGCTTTAATTTGGGTATTGTAATTTAAGGTTGATTGTGATGTAAGCTGAAATCATATTTTTCTAGTGTGGCTTTGATTAATTCAGCTCCTATAATTCAAACTCCATTGTCCAGCCAGTTGTGAAGTACAAAACAAACATGTCCTCATTAGCAAACAAAACTGAAGCTCTCTGCATATCATAGATGAATTAAAGATGTTATAGCAATGTGAATTATAGCAATGTGAATTTACCAGGCATGTTTTTCTGTTCCACATTTCTGTGCTGTTAAGTGGGAGATAGACATTTACATAAACAGAAAACCAAATGTAAACCTTTTCCAGTGGGATCTGTCTTTGTCTATCTGCTGTTTTGTAATCACACAGCAATTGCTTGACTGTATTCACTTTGTGTATTTGCTATTCTATTTCATCAACTACAGAATCTCAAGTGCTAGAATTTCATTCTAGCTGTATGGTATTATAATCATAAGCAGATGTCAGGAGACTGATATAAAAGATCAAGTGTTATTTACTGGAATGTTGCTAAGAGGAAAAATGGGTAGGTGTTTCTGTTTCCATGAATACAAATTTTGATTGCTCATTAGCTGCTTGCATGGAAAGTTCCTATACAGTTTCCATAATTCAACTGTAGGCACTGTGCCTATGCAATGTTACAGATAAATGCAAAAAAAAAAAAAAAGAAAAAAAAAGAAAAAAAAAAAAAAAAAAAAAAAAAAAGCTTGACCATTTTTTATTACTTTCTCAGACAAGCAACAGTGTCATGGGAGTGCATGCAGGACCTCATTCCTTTGCTATGTGACATGGATTTTTCAACTTCCTTTTGGGCTATGCTGAATGACTGCAAAACACTCCTGCTGCAAGACGGCAGGAGCTTGGTCTCAGTAGAAAGTATTTGTGGCAAGCCCTGTTATGTGCATCCATAACATATACATTAAAATCTATCTAATTGTGTTATGAAGTGTAAGTTGTGTAAGTTGTTTAAAACACAGCCATGCATGCAAAGGCAAGGCAAACTGGAATCCAGTCAAACCTGCCAGCTGACTCTTGTCCATAAAGATCTGAACTGGAAACTCAGTGATAGCTAGACTGGAACATCTTAGTGATATTTGATCATCTAGACTCAGGCATGGCAGCATTCATTGGTGGAATAAATCAATCATGCATATTTGGTTGCTACACATAGATCTGAGCCCCCTCTCCTTACTGTTCCTCATAAATTACCAATAAAATTGTTCATAATTTTCCTGCTAATGGTGGAATTTTCCACCCGGATTTGAGAAACAGCATGGGCAACATCTGGTGACTTAAGAGAAATAGATCCTTATGGCCTCAAAGGGCAACATCTGCCTTGCAAACAGGGATAGACCCCCTGCATGGGTGACCTTCTCACCCCTGCTTCCCCCACATTCCCTGACCTCTTCCCCTTGCTAGCTTAATGACAGATTTGGGATCCAAACTCAGTAATGAGCCCTGAAGGGCAGTCATTACTTGGATCCTGTATAGCTGGGAGGTCCTGCAATATTCATAAGAAAGAAAGAATTTAAAACAAAAAGAAAGAAACAAAACCACAAACAAAAATCCAGCATATTTAACTCTTACTTGTTATTACCTGTTAATTGGCTTTTGGGGAAGCTCTTGGGTTCTAGTGTAATCCAGGAGACCCTGTAGAGACCTAAACTGTGGGTATCTGAGGAGGCTGAATCTCTCAAAGTTAGCAGAGAGATTGCTTTCTTCCATCTCCTGCAGGTAGGGTAACAGTGAGGTAAAGAAAATGCACTAGAGAGCCTGACTTTCTTATGGTGATACTGGTCTGCTCTGCCATGTGAACCATGACTTAAATTATGACCTTTAATTTAGTAACCTCACCTGGTGATATTTATTATATATGCCCTGCTGTCTGCAAACTAGATCTTCCTTTCCCTTTGTGCTGATTACTTTAGGAGCAGGGGTAGGCAAGGTAATGGTCTTTCTGGGAATGGGGTTATTTTTATTTCCACTGTAAGGTTAGTGTTTTTTCAGTATCTAAAAAAAAAAAAAAAAAAAAAAATCTGCATTTAAATTCCCTAGAATTTTGTCAAACTAGGAGTATTTTAGTTGAAATTTTCTTTATTGGTGTATGCCATGAAAGAGAACCCCAGAGCCAGACCAAAGGTCTCTTTATCATGGTGCCTTGCCTCTAACATCAACTACCAATGGACATTAGGAAAAAATATAGAAAAAACAAGGCAAATGTGTTGGGGTTTTCCCCCCAAGAATACAAAACCCATTCATTCACCACCAAGGTTGCTGATTTCAATTCCCTGCTCCAAGTGTAGAAAAACTAGTATTTCTCAATAAAACAGTTGTAAAATATTTTTGTTGTTTTCAGTGAGCAAAGACCTTAATTTTTTCGGATCTCATTTGCCAAAGTGGTAAACTTTTCTGTCTAAAACAGTAATATTCAATGCAATTCAAGTAACTCCTTGTCTTCTTACTATTATAAATATTGTTATTACTTAAAAATGCCAAATTTGCTTTTGTGTAAGTTTGCTACACATAAACATGAACACACACCCCCCACAAAGAGTGTTAACCTACACACACTTTTAAATTTTCGCAGTTTTACTGAAAGGTATGTATATAGTGCCATGTGTGTGGATTAAAAATGTAACAAATATAAAAATATCTAAACAAACACAATTTTTATCAGTCTTAATAGCAAGTGGTAGGAGCTATTTTCTTTTAAATTTATAGTGAGTGTAACTTGCCCACAGAATATGAGCTGCCTTCTTATTTTCATTCACTCATACTCATGTATGCTAACCTAGGAAAGATTGTAATTGAGGTCCAAAGAAAGGCATGAATTCTCCTGGTGGTGTATAAATAGTACACAAGTTTGCTAATGCAATAGTAACTGCTTTTTTTGTGCATGCTGATTTCTTACTTTACCTAGGCAGAATTCTTGTGGTGAATTTTTCAGGGATTTTCTCATCAGCATAGGACCTTATTATGCTTGATAAATAACACTGATAGAATACTTCACAGCACAGCCAAAGCTTTCAGCTTACTCACAAAACCCTGTATTTAGGCAACTAGCTAAGTGATATCTTTTTGATAAAGAGTCAAACATGCTTTATCTGCACGTGGTGTCAGTCTTTTCATTAAAACCTGTTGGCCTGATTCTTTAGCCTCTCTGAGGATATTTTCTGTGCCCTATTCCTTGGTGTCTGTTGGAAAGTGAGTTGGTGTAGTTTGAGTGTGAGTGGCTGGGACAATTTTGCCTGAATTGATGAGTGCTAGAAGTACTCAGGTGATCTGTTAATGTATCTCAATTGTAGGCAGAGGTGAGCCTTGGTAAATTCATTAGCTACACAGTGGCCTATGCAGGCTTTTGGTTTTGCATCCATAGGACTTGCAGAAGTGGTAACAGCTCCAAGTTTTACAGTAATCAATAAGGATCTGATACTCATAATTAATTAAATTTTAATTTGCTGTTCCTCTTCTGAAGACAGACAGTTGCTTAACTTCAAGAAGATGACTGAGAAATAAGTAAGTAAAACCGTCTTATATCCAGTACCTATGGAGCATATGACAAACTGTGAAATACTTCAAGTGCAAAAAAAGTCCCTTCTTCTGTCCAAGACTTGATTAAAATAGGAGATCAGCATACCTCTTCTCTCTAGCATAATTGCAGGCAACCTGGGACATTGTTTTTGACTGGCTGGCATGAGTCAGATTCTCACCTGGAGCAAATCAGCATGCTTAGACCAATGTCACTGATTTGGTCTTAGAAAGAAATGTGACCATCACTCAGTTTGGTATGGCAACTCCCCTAAGAGTGCTCATAAACCTTTCCTTGCAATTTGACATACTTGGATTGAGGGCAATGTTATTTTAATCTAACTCAAGTCATCAGTTTCTTGGAGGAAAAAGGGGAAAACTATGCTAGTTTTAAGAACCTAAAAGTTAGTTTAGCCACTGGATCATGCTGTGTCTTTGACCACATATGCCTGCTTGCCTCTGAGGCCCCAGACTACAGCCTTACCAACCTTCTACATAACTACTCTGTGCTCTGCCATCTATAGTGACAGAGTGAAGTGACAGAGATGAAGAAAGTGCTCCCCTTTCCTCAAGGTGTATGTTAGTTTGTGTCATTGTTTGTATAATTCAGATGGTATCACCCTAAGAGCATAATTCGAAGGCTTAAAACTCACATGACTGCCAGAAAGTGCACCTCAGGGTGACAAAAGCTTGTTTGCAGCTCTAATTACCTATGGTGTCTGAATTCTTCTCAGAACCCAGGTTTTTATCCCTGTCAGGGTTCTCAGAGTGGCCACCTGCAAGGCCTGAACTAAAACCTATGAGCTCAGCCAAATCTTTCACCTTGCTCAAGCAGCCTTTCTTGCATTAGGCCTCTGACAAACTAACTGGGGGGAAAAAAGCTGTGAGGGCATGCACAGAGCTGTTCACAACAGCAGCTGTAAGGCTCTTAGATATTTGGTTATCCTGGAGAAAAGGTTTTGGCTGAGGAGGAGAAGGACCTCCTGCCTCAGACCCATACAGCAGAGCTTGTTGCTCGCACAAGTCCTCTCAGCAGCCCAATTAAAGTTTCCTGTCAGAAAGGATGGATCAACATATCAAGGCTATGGAGTTGCAGGGAGTCCTGTGTGAGTTGAAGGAGCTCTTCCCTGTTATGTCAGTCTAAACAGCAGAAGACGCTGCTGGCCCAAGTACTAAGGAAATAGGACTGAGAAGCTGCAGAGGCCTGCTGTTTAAGCCGAACAAGGCTCTCTCATGGATCCTTCAGTACTTTTGTATAAGTTAGCCCCTGCACAAACATACCCAGTTTCAGGAAACAGCACTTCACTGAGACAGTATTCCTAGAAGTGCCAGGGGACAGAACTGGTTGTAGCCTCTGAGATAGCTGCTCCTCATGGGAACTTAAACATGATGGTGAAGACAGGGCTGCAGGCTGCCATCTCCATATCCTAGCAGACTGCAACAGCAAAAGTATTATGACTAAAAAATGGTCCCAGCTCTTTCACCTCAGGCAAGTACTGGTGGCCTGCCATGAGAAGCCTCTTTTTTGTTTGCTTCTTGTGTTCAAATAGCTTGCTGTGTGGATCTGGGCTAGCCTTCCCAGGCACTGCAAAACATCTTTCTTATGGTTGTGGTGTGCTGTGTGCAGTAAGCAATACACACAAATGCTGTGTCTTCCACATTTTAGCATCCGCTGTTAGTGTTGCTAATACGAATGTTATTTGTGGGGCTTGGTAAAGTCTGACTTTGCCACATGTTTTCCAAATGTATTTCTCAGCACGTTTCAGGTGTAGGAGGCTCTGGCTGTGGTTTTTTTTTTTTTTTTTTTTTTTTTTTCCACTGGCAGTTTCCCATCAGCGTTTGTACTAACACAGCTGGGCTGGGGAGGTGCCAGTAAGAAATGCTCCATCAAGCTCAGCACAGGCACTAAATGGAACATGGTTTCTTTAATGGTGAAAAAAAGTTTGCTCTAGTAGTGCCAGATGCTGAGCTATGCAGCTGTCAGACCTGTTCCATCTCCTGATGTGACTAAGAAAGGTTAATCGCTCAGACAACCCACTGCACAATAGAGAAACTGCCATTATACCCCAAAAATGGTCCTGAAAGCTGCCTGGCTACAGGCCACTGTGTTCCAAGACCTAATGAAAAGGTTTTGATCTTAAAAATATTAATTATGATACCCACTTCCATGCCATGTATCGCTGGCTGTCAAGGAAATGCTGCATAATGTGTTCTCTCCCATTAGTGAGATGAAACTGGAGTGTACTAACTAGGCAAATAGTATATTTGCCAAAGAAAGCTGTACCAAAATGGAAAAAAAAATATACAAAAGAAGAGCAAGCAAGTA
This sequence comes from Onychostruthus taczanowskii, assembly GCF_017590055.1. Taxonomy (NCBI): domain Eukaryota; kingdom Metazoa; phylum Chordata; class Aves; order Passeriformes; family Passeridae; genus Onychostruthus; species Onychostruthus taczanowskii. Next base: position 938,954 of record NW_024498363.1, on the reverse strand, counting down.
TGAAGTTAAAACACAGAGTCAATATTAAAGTTAACAAGAGGGATGTTGAAGGGAAGGCATTTGGACTAGTTTTGTCTCTGGTCAAGTTTTTGTGAACTCTGGAGACAATGAGCAGAGAATCATTGGAATTGAGTTCACAAAGCAGAATAAAAACATTCTGGAGTTTATTTTTCCTAAATCTCTTATGAGATATTTTTTAAATTCTGTGTGTTTGACCTACTAGGGGCTTCTTGGTGTGCCTTGAGGTCTCAGGGCAAGACTTTTTTCTTGGCATTCAGGGCCTTTCTCCAGCTGTAGTGCTGAAACTTGTGCAGCTGCATTAAACTGCACCACTTAATGTCTGAAATGTGTTTTGAGAACTTGGGGAAGTCCAAGACTGTTGATGAATACAGCTGAAGAGTGATTTGTTCTCACCTAAGAAATTGCACACAGTTGTGGCTTGTGGGGACAGCAGAGCACTCGCAAATCAATGCTGTCATTGGAACGAGGTCTCTGTGCAAGTCTGTGAAGCCTAAACAAAGGCTTTCTACATTCTGCTTTCTCCCATCTGCATATTTTGCATTAGCAAGGATCTAAATATGGCAACATCATCCCCCTTAGCCATCAGCTGGTTCAACAAGTGACTGCAAGCAGCCCGTGCCAATATGTAAGTAGCAACAGCGTGTGGACATATACATAGGACCAGTATAGAAGCACAACTTTTCCTATCTCTTCAGCAAAGCAATTGATTGATTTCTATCACAGAGCCCCCAGCACGAGGGATGGGGTTTGCATGTGTGGCTCAGAAGATTTCCCTGAAGTGGCAAGTGACACTACTGGATGTGCTTACCAGCAATTCAAGTGCTATGAACAGAGACACACATCTTTGCAAAATCTAACTGCCTAGAAGCATAAGGAGTGAATACTCACACTGACATCTTCCAGAAACAGAGCCATCTGGATGATTTCTCCTGTTGCCACTGATCAGAAGAAATTGCCATTTCCAGAGGAAAATGAGAGATTGAACAACTGGCTGCTTTCAGGAGCAGGCTTTTTTCTTCAGTTTTGCTAGTAGGCACCACCATTTTCTGGTTTTTTCCTGAAAAGAAACTTCTGCAAGTTGATATCTGATTGAAGCCTCTGCCCACTGGAGCAAAATTTAAGCTTCCTTCTTTGAACACCTTTTTCTTCTTTACCTTGTCCATTCTGGAGCTGAATGCTGCTTGAGGATCATCTGACACCATATTATAACTTCTTGTTGCCTCTTGTGTTTTCCAGAGAGTACCAGCAAGATACCAGTATCAACAGAAGTGACAAAAACTTCTTCACGTAAGTTGAATTAACTATCTTTCTGTCTCTTTCTTTTCATTTCTTCTTGAAATTGTTTCTACAGCTCTGAAACAGCTCCTTCTTAACAGAGAACAATTCATCTACATCCAGCAGCTTCGTTTCTGCATTTCACCTTGCATACTTGAGCTACTTCAGGGACCAAGAAATGAATGAAGAAGGGTTAAGCATACTTTTTACTACCCTGGGGCTGTATTGAGGAAGAAAATTTGTCCTACAGTTGTCAGGCTGCAGCAGCCCAACTGAAGAAGAATTTATGTTGTTAGGAACTATGTTTTTAAAAAGCTCTTGCCTCCTTCTCCTATAAATCCTAGCAGCTGCTTGTGAGTTTGCTGAGTGTATAGGCATATTGATATGCCCTCAGGAAAGTCTATTGCCTAGACTGCCCTGTTCCTCATGGTTCTACATACAATTCCTGAGAGCTCTGCAGGGTCTGTGAGTGTGGACAGGTAACTCACTGTCAGCAATTTTACCACTTTTGAAGCTGCCTAGGAGCCTTCTCCAGGTGGTTTCCTTTCAGGCTGATGGAATTTTCTTTCAGCATCCTTCCTGCAGTTGCGGATTGCATACTTCCAGAGTTGCAATACTGCTGGAACTGACCCCAGTGAGAAGCTGCTTTCATTATTTAACTGTTAAGAGTTACTTTATATATGGCCACAATACGAGCACTTGTCTCTACTGATGGCTTTGGCTGAGACAATTGTAGATAAACGTGTGTAAGCTGGGCAACCCAAGGATTTACAACATGCACATACCCTCCTTGGCAAAGAGGCTGGGGTCCTGCTAGCTTTTTTGGGAAAGCTATGTCTGGCAGGGACAGGTTTCAGTGTGAAATGACAGTGTTTGTAGGCTAGATCAAGGAAAACAGTGTGATTGCCAGATTTTGCATTTAGCATGCCTGCAGCCTTTTCTTTGATGCATCTGTGTGTGTGGCGATCTACTTCTGAAATCTTGGCATTGCTGCCTGACAGAAGAGACGTTGGATGTGCCCATATTCTTTCATGTTCTCAGTGGGGCCTGTCACTGGTGCTTCACTGGGAATATATGAGACCACATAGCTCATAGCAAGTGTCCTGTAACCATTGGAACCATTGTTGTTCAAAGAAGGTGACACGCTGGTCACTGACTCCACTAGGCTTGCCGCCTTCTCCCTTGTGCAGCAAGAATGTAGTCCCTGCATTTTGCTGCCTCCTTTCCCATGAATTAAAGTTCTTGTTCTTTAGTGGTCTCTTTCCCTGCTTATGTTTCCTCAAGTGCCTGCTGTTACAGTACTGTCCTCCTCTTTACTGCTGTTGTGCTGCTGGAGAGGAGGAAGCTGGGGTGTTCAAAAAGCTGGCTGCATTCCTGATGAATCTCTGCACTGGCAGATTTCATGCCAAGCAACACACCACGGTATTGTCTCCAGAACAGCAAAAAGCAGTATGTTTAGTGGCTACTTGTGGAGGTCTCCACATGGAGCTCTGAGGAGGTCTTTGATATGTGGCTGGAGCAGAGACCAGCACAGTCCTAAACCCAGCCAGGTGCTGTTTTTCCTACTGTTCTATCCCCTCGGGGTCCAGACTATGTCTTTCTCTAACACTTTATGAGTTTCCTAGTGCCCAGCAGTGCTTGGGATGACCAGTGACTAATGGTTTTGGGCACTGCTGATTTTTTTCCAGGACTTTCAAATGACAATAATTAATTAGTGTGTTGTTTCTTTACTTTAAGATAGGCTATTGTGAAATGCTGGTGTTAAAATCACCAGGATCTAGGTCTCTTGAAGTATTGCTACAGTTACTTCTTGATGATAGGAGGACTTACAGAGCAGCCTTAGTTTTTAAGAGTGTGTTTTTTCTGCCTAAAAGTAGGCTTTGTTAGGCAACAAATTCATCTTTTCTGTGTGACATGAAATGTTAAATGTTTCACTACAGAGCATGCAGTATGCCTGACCTGCTCCCTAGAATTCACAGACTGGTTGTTAGCCACATCTACTTCACACTGGCATATCACATTGCCACCTTAGGCAAAGTATTCTCTCTTCAAATTATTCCTTTCAGCTGGTAATACTTCTCAAGCCTTCCCTTGAATTCTTTATTCGTGCATACCACCATATATGATTCACTAGATAATGAAAGCCCATGAAGCCACCCAAACACATGGCTCTTAATTGCTGTGTGGTTCAGGTTCCTATAGTTCAGACCTAGCTTCAGGCTACCTGCTTCTTCTGTAAACTTTTCTGAGTGCTTCCTTTGTGTGATTTGTGTTGAGGCCCATTTCCTTCCACTGTCCTACAAGATTATTTACCATTCTTTTTCCGTTCTTGTAACCACTTTGGGGCTGGTGCCATGTCCCGTTTTGGTCTGGAATGTGTTCTGCTTTCCCTTTCATCTACAGCTCTCTGCAGAAATGGTGACACTCATGGACCCTCCTACCTTTCAAGCCACAGAAGTCCTAAACTATGGTTGTGATAGACTGCAATTCCTTACTGTTCAATAGGAGTTATGTAGGAGAAGATAAGAAGCTAGTGCTTCCTGGGTTAGCATGTGGAGCTTCAAGACCTATTGCTTTCCACTTTCTTCTGATGCTGTCAGAAACAGCTGAAAATTTTACTCTCTTTCCAGTTTTCTCACGGCCTTTCCTTCCAGGACTATGGAGCATTTTTGCTATAATTGATTATTTACAGTGCGCCTAGGACATGCTGAACCAACTTTGAAGTTCTTTGCTTTCTCAAGCTATCTCATTTTTTTTCTCTGCTCTGCTGGGTTTCTGACTACTGAGGAAAAAAAAAACCCCAAAAATTAAAGAAATTTCTACTGGGGGAAGATGTTCAGGCTCCTCCAGTACAGTGCTGTAGCTGTGGCTGTATTCTTACAACTTTATTGTTACTTCTGTGTGTTGCAGAACCCATGCTTAGGATACAAGCTTCAACAGAAGGAACAAACACTTCCTCCTGTAAGTATATGCAAGTTGTTTAAATTATTGCTGGCAAAACTCTCAAGTATATTTCTCCCTTCCTAGCTCAGGAAAAAATATGCATTAAGAGACCAGGAATGACTGGGTAGGATTTCTGAACTACAGGCACAATTGTTATTTGTTATATATTATTAGAACTCTCAGAGACATGCTTTTTGTGTATTAAGGTTCAAACTCCTTCCTTCAGGAAGGACTAAATGTAGGTTTGGGCAGGGCAGAGGAGGAAACTACACCAGTGTTTTCTACTTGGAATTCCCTTCCCTGCCCTCCCCACACAATTGCTTCAAACACTGTTTCCTCTGCCTCCACAACCCCTGGCCCTGGGGTAGCTGGAACACCCTCAGGTCCAGCCATCCCCACGTGGGTGCATTTCCCTTCACCTCTATGCCAGCTGGTGCTTGTTAGAGTTCTTTCACTCTTTCTTCAAGGGTGCCCCGCTACCCTTGAGAAAAAGATGAGGAAGGTGATGACATCATTTTGTGTGTCTTCCCTCAGCTGGGACAGAGAGCCAGAAATGGTTCTTTCCTAGGAAAGAGAGATTATCTCTCTGCTTTTCTCAGGAGCACACTGGAAGCTGCAGGGGTGCTGGTGGAGAAAGTGACTTTCTTCCTCTGTAGTGATGAGTCCCAGGGATTATGGATTACCCATAATCCTATACAATTGAGAACCATTAGGAAGAGCCTTCCAGTTCTTTACTAGAACCAAATCTACCATCTATCAGGCTGGTTTTGAGCAGTCTGGAAGGCCACTTCACACAATCAAAGCCAGTGGGGTTGTGGGAAGTAGGGTATTAATCTTGCCCTAAAGCAGTAAATGTTGCCAGCTGGTAAGAATAGGATGGCAGGTGAGGTAGACCAATGGTCTGATTGACTCTGGCAGTTCCAGGGCTGCTATAAAATGTGCTTTATAGCAAACTATACATGAATGCCCTTAACTCACATTTAATAGCTACTGTAGCAGCACAAGGAGGAAAGGTCAAAGCCATATCTCTGGATTTTTCTAGATTTTCATCTCAGCTGATAATTTTTAAGTGTAAGTTGAAAGAATTAGAGAAATGTAGTTATTTAAGAAGCTTTCTGCCAGTAAGGGGAGAAGAGTTGGATTTTGGCCTCAGTTTCCCCTTGATGACTAGCAGCAGAGTAGGCAGGAATAATTTCTGTAGCAATTTAAAACAGTAGATCCTCTCCATTCTGTTCTCAGAAGCCTTAATGTGTTAGTACCATTCAAGTCACTAAAATAAGTAATGGAGGAGAGAGGGCAATATTGGATATTGCTGCCTATGCTGGGTAGGAAAAGCAGGAAGGAGCCAACATTTATTGCTAACAGATGTGAATGTCTACTCACACTACAGAGTGATGAGGGAGTTGACCATGTACGTATTTTAAAGTTCTTTAGGGATTTTCTTTTCTGAATTTCCATGTGACATGTCCATTTCACACTTGTTCCTGTCAATCTTGTAGCAGCCACAGGAGATAAAATAAACTGTGTCCTTCCACTTCTCATACAATAGCAGATGTTTAGAAAACATGCCAGCACTGTCACTGTTGGCCAGAGACTGGGAAAGACCTGAAAACAGCAGAGTGATTCAGTAGGTTCTCTTCCCTAGGGCTTTCACAAGAGAACAGACATGTGTCATGTTTCGCTTCTTTTGGAGTTTCAGTGACAGATATTCAGAGGGGAAGAAGTTCAGGAAAAAATCCCACTTCTGTAAGACCTCCACAACTGACACCCCAAAAATGAAGATCCCTTTTATGTTCACATATTGCTACACCCCTCTAAATCAAGTCCACTTTGAGAGTGTGGACCTCCAATCTTAAGGAGAAAGGCTTGACTCATTATTTTGCTGTCACATTCAGAAAGACCATGTATTAAAGCTGCCAGCAGCACAAGACTGTCTATGGACAACATCAGTCTGGAAACCTGTGCTCTGAGAGCTACACTGGATCAAAAGCTGAGCATTTATAGTAGTAGGAAATGAGGAAGTTGCAGAGAGACAGAGCCTGTGGGAATATGTGTCAAATAGAAGCATTTGCTTAGCTGCATCCTGCAGCATTACCCTCATACTTGTTTGTGCTACTAGCTAAGGGCTTCTTCCTGAAATGTCTGTGGAGACACTTCCCCTAGCAAAGAGCAAAGAGCCAGGACATGCCTTGTGGTATGCATGTTTCAGATGTGATTGTCTTATACGGGGATTCTCAGTTCAGATTTGTCTGTCTGGGCAAGATGGTGAGCTGGCATCATCCTTCCATCACTTGGAACATATTCCCTGCAGAATGCTTCCTCCTGTCCTCTGTCTAGCAGGTTGATGTGATGCCCAGCTGAAGGCAATAATATGGATAAAGAACAGGTAGGAGGCTTGATCCCATCTTGTCTGTGGCTTCTTTTTCAGAGGAATACAGAATGGGTTTGTTTAGCTTTTTCATGGAAAATTGCTGCTCATGTGCCCCATAGATGACTTTAAACTTGTTTTTCTACAGACTTTCTTGTTGGCCTCTAATACCTGCACAGAAATTTTTAAAAGAAACATTAATTGAGTAAAAATGTGCCAGTTTGGATTGCTCATCTTTCCTCTCTAGTTATTAACTTACAAGCTCCAGACCTGGCACAGCAAGGCACTTTCCTAACACTTCATCTTCTTGTCATGCAGCAAGAGATTCCAATATGTATATTAAATTATGACCAGATATAGCACATAGAAAGGAAGTTTGCAAACACTTTTTGCCTGTCACCTTTTTTTTAGTACAATACTGATAAAAATGGTCAATGTTGAGCAATAAAACCTTCTCTGGCATGTTGCTAGAGTCATTGGTTTACAGAATATTTTTAACAGGAACATCTTTGCATATACAAAGCAAGAAGCCTGGCCAATAAATCATTTGTGTTCTAAAATCTTAAAAAGCAAGTTAAGTTTTTCCTAAATTCTGCTTTCCTTCATCTCCTAAAGTGAACCCAGTTCTTTTCCCTATACCTGACAGAAGTCCACTTTCAAAAATGATGAATTTTCTAAAACTCATACAAACATTATCCAGGGCTTCTGGAAGACAGAGTGCTTGGGCCCCAAATGATACAGTTTTTAGGTGGCTTTTTCTTCTGCCTTAGGAATACCCAAACCTGAAAAGACCTTCTGATTTTTTTTATTTTTTTTTTTTGGTATTTCAAGCAATTTTTTAAATGGTAATCTTGATTTGTATCAAGTCCTCAGACCATTTAAGTTGTTCTGCTCTCTGATTTTTGGAGGTTTATTTAGGTTTATTTATTTTACTTTTTTAATGGTGTTCATACACAGATACCTACCTACTAAGAGGAGTGTACTTGTCTTTGATGCATGGCAAAAACTTGTGGAATCAAGGAAACAGAGATGGAAAGTCTTTCCTGCTTACTGAGGTCCATGTGAATTGCAGTTCCTTTAAGAGACAGTAGGACTTGATGACTAAGTATCTTGCAGTATAGTGAAATATAGTATATCTATTTTTTTCTGCATTAATTCAATTAACTGTATTTTGTTTGATTTCATTTTATTCTGAGTTTCACAGATTTTAATTTATAATATTCCCTCTACAATGGAGAGACAAAGGTGATAGTATGATTGACAGTGCTGTCACACAGTGTAAGGATCAGAAAAAATTAGGGGATAATGCCTAACCATTGACCACATGTTTAGCTTCTTTTGCCTCTAAAAACTTTTTCTGCTTTGTCATAAAATTTAAGTACAGTGGTAGCACCTCAGAAACTTCTGAAATGCAGTTATTTTGGGGTGAAAAAACCAGATTTTTTTAATGAGATAACAAGTAACTGTGTAGAGTCACTTGAGGTAGGATGGGAAGAGGAGAATACTGTAACCAATTTATAAAGCTGAAGGAATTCAGATGTGGAAGGCAATTACTTAGGTTGCAGTTATGCTATCAGCAGGACTCCCAACTCCTGCTCTTGTAAAAAATTAGTCTGACATTTACAGCTATCAGAATTTAATTCATCTGTGCCATAGTTTAAAAGGCTTCTTCTCCAGGAAAGCCATACACTTCATGCCATGGTGGGACAGTGGGTCAAAGGAAAACATAATACCACCTCGTGCATTTTGCTTTATCATTTCCGTGGGTTTATTTCTCTTAATAATGATCTCTGGAGAAAATACTTTGCTTTGTTCTAAGGACACAGTGAGTGACTAAGGGTCAGATAACTAGTTCTTGTTTAATGTAAAATGAGTTTAAACCTCCTAGTTAGTGAAATCCTAAGGAAAGAGTAGTGGTGACAAAGTGTCAGTCCTTTGTTATAACTTCCCACAGTGTGCCGTATGTTCCAGTTTCATTCTTCATAGTGGGCACCAATGAAAGTGGACAATGCGGTGGTGACTTCAGTACTTCTATGATTTTGTCCAGCATGACAAACCCTGCTTCCCATAGTTACCTTTCACAGATAAGACAAACTCGTGGAAACAGGTAAAATCTCCCAGAGACACAGCTTTCAATCTTTCATATGATTCTCAGTCTAAAGATGATGTGACATAAATGCTTTTTCCCAAACCACTTAATCTCACAGGGTTTTATGTAGTTGCATTCTTGGTCCCTCTATCTTGCTCTGAAGGAAAGCTTGTGTTGTCACTCAGCCGGTGAAAGCAATGGTTTATGTCTGTTTATTTCAAGATGTGCTTTCCCAAGTTCATGAACTACACCATAAAAAGAGTTATCAAATATGTGGCAGTCTAGTCTGGTGGAATACAAGTAACAGATTTCTGTTGTCCACAGTATTTCTGTTGGCCACAGTATTTCTCAAGGAATTTCCCAAGCCCAGATCACATTGCCTTCAACATGTTGAGGATCCTCTCTTCTCCAAGATCCTAACTCCAGAAACTCCTCTCATCTTTCAGCAAAAGGATTTTTAAAGACTGTATGTGTTCTTAGTGATGGAGTGGGGGAGACCCTCACACCAAGGCAGCTGTCAAAAAGTCACACTGTTAGTGGATGCCTTAGCTGGAGAGCGTGGGCTTCATCCCTAGCTTTCCTCAGGAACCCTTGGTATGTCTAGACTTTTGTTTCTGAGATCCTGCAAATCATATGGGAATTTTTCTTCAACAGTCTATTAGTAAGGCCTGGTTTCTCTTGAAGTTCTTCTCACAAAGTCAAATCATGGCAAATTCTTTCCTAAGAGAGCATTAGTTTGTGTCTTTCTGACTTCTTCATGCTTTGCTGAAATGACACGTGCTATTTGCCGACCTGAAAGCAAAATAAGCATCTTCCTGATCTGCCAGCAAAGCCTGTGCTATACTGGAGGACATGTGCTTGTAGCACAGGGATGTGTCAGTGTTTTAATTGCAGTTGTTTGGCCACTGTGTCTTCCGAGGAAGTCCCATATTGTCACTGTGACAAAAATGAGTACTCAAGGACTTCTCTTTCTCTTGGCTATACTCTTTCTGGGTAGCAACTGTGAACATACTTTGCCGTACTGGATCAGCCTTCTCAAAATCTTCCCTCTTCTGAGGCACCAGGGTAGTTCATACTGAGTAAAGGTACACAACAGGCAGTCATGCCAGTAGGGCAGGGATCTGTGAACAAAATGGAATCTGTAACCTGGACAGAAACATGCATCTCTTTCATGTCATTATCCATGCTGTAATCAAGACTGTCAGTGTTCTGTAGGAAGGCATGAGGGAAACAAAGAGCTCAGAACAAGTATAAACAATGGATACTGTCAACCAAAAAAAATTATGATCATGTGCATGGGTACAGAATAATATTTGTATTTTAATACAACGAGTTCCCAACTTACCCCTATAGTCCAGATATGCTGTTCATCTCCTTATCTTCTGTCTCTTGCCCCCAAAGAGTTTACCCAGGAGAGACTAGCAATGCAAGTTACTTTGTGCTCTTCAGGAGACCCTTCTGTCCTCAGAAGACAGCCCACGTTCTTGTTTTTAGAGGTGGAGTCTCTCTTGTGCCAGGTTTAGAGGGAAAGGTCCAAGAGAGATAAAAATCCAGAGGGAATTTAGGTTACCAAATTTGAGTTATACTATCAAACCTGAAGGCTTGCTGAGCTCCGTTTGACAGGGAGGCACACAGAGCAGGCTTTGTTAGATGGTATGTTTTGGGCTTTCTAGTCCACATTTTTCCAGCGGAAGATCTTAGGCTGCCTCAGCTGTAGACAGACACCCTGTGGCATAGCAGGACCCTGATCCATGAAGGGTTGTTTCAAGTTCGTGGACTGGCAGTGGAGGTCTGTCATGAAGCAGAAACACAAATTTAATGAAATACAAGGGAGTCAAGAGCCTGGATCCATTGCTTTGTTTTCATTATGAGCTTCAAATTTGGGCAGTTCTGGTCAACCAGAGATGTAGATGGTGATGTCTAGGGAGAGGGAACAAAGAAAAACACAGCAGTACATAAAAGATGAACACAAAAGTAAGCTGTTACTTTTCAGAATAACTTGTCAAGTATGTGCCTCTGAATGTTTCCATTTACTTAAGAAAAACCCCTTGATAAATCAGTATTTACTTCTTAAAAAATGTAGGCTGCATCACAGGTATAGGCAGAGTATTGAACACATAAATGTGAACTTTCCATGTTTTCCATTGAAAAGCCATCACTGTGTCCCTTCATTAGCTTCTCCACAAACACAGTGGCACTCTATGGCTGAGACTCAATTTAGACTACAGCAGTTTCTATCAGGTAAATTAAAAGTAATTGTCTTCTTTCACATTCCTATCAAGGAGAACTGTAATAGTGCAGTGGGAGCCAAGCTAAACCCTCGGGAAGAAATTATTATCCTATCCTTCATGTCCACATCTCTTCTAAATTGCCTTTTGGTAACCTCTTCTAATTGGATGCAAAATGGGAAAGTTGTATCTCCTGTGACTTTCATTATCAAAATGTTCCCGGAGGTTCTTAATGGTTTCTGCTGTTTGACGTTCTCCCCCTGTTCAGAAAGGAGAAGGAATTGCTGTAGTCATTGCAGCAATTAGAGAGCAGCCTTTTACAGTGTGATCTTCCTTCTAGGTTTGCATCTTCCTAAATATTTAGCAGTAGCCACCTAGTCAGTAACTTTGAGTTGCATCCACTGTAGCTGGCAAGTATCACAAAACACCCACTCTGTGTTTTTTTGAAAAGAAAGCTGTGCCCTAGAGCAATTATCCTTTGAATCTTGTCTGATGGATATCAGTGTCTTCTTTCAGTGACTATGTATGTATATAAAGGCTCTCACATTTCCTCATAAGATTTTCTTTTCCTGGCTGCCTACTCTTTATTCTAGTCATTTCAGCTTCATTATGGATATACAGAGCTCATAGGCCTTACTGGTAGTTTATATTAATCACAGTATCCAGCTGTCTGAGATCCTTTAGTAAATAATGTAATTTCAAGTTTATCCTTCTATAGGGATCTGGTTTTTGGACAAGAAGAAACTTTTTCTTAGCCTTCCAGTTTCCAAACTTTATAAATTCTGCTGAAAGCTAAAATAGCATAGGGCATTTCTAATTTATGATGATCATAAAGGCTAAACCTAGAGGGCTATGTGGCATGAGGCTGAGGAGCAAGATGGAGTGCTGGAGCAGTGTTTGCCCATTTCATTATTAACATGCTTTCTTGTGTCATTTCGGGCCGTGCCAGCTACTGACTTTCAAGACACCTCAGCACATTAAGAAGGATTAAGTGCACTGAGACCTTTACCAGGAGGCAGTATTGGGTACCACCCCACCAGCCCAGCTCCCTTCACTCTGAGCAGTTCTCCCATATCATCCCAACAGACACTGCAACCCCCAAAGATTCATAGATGTCTTTACCTATGCCAGAGGGGATTAATCATAAAATTACAGTAATGCCATGAAAACACCACTTGGATGGGCTGAGACTCACTCTTTCCACAGTTTAGACACTGAGAACTCGAAGAAGACACATGTAAATGATTTTTAATGAAGGGCAGAGCCACAGTGAAGTGGTATGTGATGTAGATGTAGCCTAGCCATGCTTGCCCTTAGACTGAGTGCATGATCTGTCTCCTTTCCTGCTGAGCAGTGTTGGAACATCTGAGGAGTCAGGCTGCCTATCCCACCCCAGCCTTCCCAATGACCGTGTGTTTGTGGGACAAAAAGCAACTGGTATTACACCCCAGCACCCCCAGCTTTATCAGCCATGGTCACTGCTCTTGAACTGAGATGTGAGATAACACCTACTGGACTACAGTCCAAGCCAACAGAGACAACTGTTTTCTCAGCCCTGAGCATTTGGCTCTTTTGTTTGTCCATTTGTTTCTGTTTTGTTTATTCGACACAGAAAAGCTCCTTGCTCCAGAGCTTTTAATGTTCAGAACTGATGCTGAATAGGAAAGGATTTGACTGGACACAGCTCTGCAGCCTAAAGTTTTACCAATACCATGTGCCATTGAGGTTATCTAAAATTTTACCATTTATACATGGGGTAGTAGATAGCCCTTCAGAATTTAAAATAGTGATTATTTTTCTGAGGTTTATAAAGCGGTATCTGAACTCTGTTACTGATATCTTTCTGGTAATATTCACAATGATCCAAAATATGATTCATAATAACACAGTCAAGTGTCTGACAGGTATTTAGATGAGCTTTCCAAAATATCAGCATAGTTGATGAGGAGTATTACTGTAATGGTTGGTTTCTAAAAGAAAAGGATTAGCCGTACTCCAGGGAAGAAATATTGGGGTTTTTTTAATAGGGTATTTTTTAATAATATCTATTTTGCAGGCAGATACCCAGCTGTGAAAGCCACAGCTACCTGGATTGTAGAAACCTACTCACTGGATCTACTGTTGCCAGTTGTGGCACAAACTGTCAGTGGAAGAAAGCTTTTTCTAGTCTTTTCAAATTAGAAGTGAGCCAAACACATGTGATGCTTTTATTTGTTTGAAATGTCTATGTTTTTATATATAGTAACTGAGAATGTTCTTTCAGTTGTAGCTAAAATTCTGTTGTAAGCTTTCAAACATTGACGTCCAGTGCCATGGGGCACTAGTTCAACAGTTTAGTTATTGTTCTGAGAGAACAGTGGCTTTAAATGTCTGGTGCTTTCGCCTGATTAAATGCCCCACCCCCCCCACCCCCGCCGCCTTTTTTCATTTCTAAGAAAGTCCAAAACTTGCACTGATTGTTTTGCATTCCTAAATATTTTATGTTATTTAAAACAATTCAAATATGGAGTAATTCCACAGGGCACACAGTAAAATAGGATTGGAGTCTAATCTTGTACTGTACTTTTTATATTGTTATGACTTTTATTATTTTATTATTTCCCTGGAATAGCTCTTTCCTTTCATTTCCTACTGGGGAAATATTTGGCTTAAGCAAGGTTATGCACAGTTCTTGAATATTTTAATAATCTACACAAAACCCATTAGCTGACACAGTGTCAACTAATACTTGACAGACAGTAAGATAACAGTTGTCTCAGAGACTGTGAGAGGCCAGAAGAATCTTAAACACTAATCTTGCAGGAAGGATGAAGAGTTGCCTTGAGCAGTGATGCAGCTCATTCAAATGCATGTCGATCTGTCTTGAAGAACTGGTGCTTCAGATCCCTGGTGTAATGAGCTCTGAATCAGATGCTGTTCTTGGCTACTAGGCAAGCTGCATCTGCAGAGTACATCCTTGTAACTCGTTTAAATATTTCTCACTTTGGAGGGAGCAGGTTAAGACAGATCCAGGGAAGGAATGCTGTGAACATAGATTCTGTATCTTTTTTGGTGGACTAGTAGTCATGCCAGTGTAGCTGTGATCACTGAGAGAGGCAGATCAATCCCAAGCATCATGGGAGGTAACACAAGTCTGAAATCCTCTCCATGTATGATCAGCCAGTGCATTTGGTCCGTGCACTGGTGAAATTTCTTCCTCAAGGCAGGCAAGAGGAAATTAGACATGGGTTAGGGACTGTTTACCTTAACCAATTGCATGTTTTTGTCAGATGGAGAGAATTCTCGATGTCTTACCCACAATATCTTTATCCTGCATCAAACCTGTAAGTGACCTCTTATGTTGGCAGCAGCACCATGACTGAATTACATTTCCAAGGTCAAGAACCAAATGCCAACACCCTACTAATTCTTCCAGCCAAATAGACACCTGGAGAGCTAACGTACTGTTGTACTTACTGCTTGAGTTATATGTAGAAAACATGCAGTAAAACTCTAGATAATTGGATGTGGATTGCATTTGCAATTATACACTCACTGGATAATATGCATACATCAGAGACCTAATATTCACTCCAGCAAGAAAGCACAGTTATAGGCAGGCTGAGCAAATGGAGCTTTTCAATTTAAATATGCAAATGAATTTCATACACACATGGACAGTATTAGCAGATGGTCAGTAAGGAAGGCTGTGTATAGGGGAGGGAGTCTTTCCTTTTAATTTGATAAGAATCTGTTCCTGTGGATGTTGTTTCATCCTGAGGAATAGCTTTTATTATCTGTAAATATCTTGTAAAATATGAAATTGCCATTCACGACAACCCAAGAGCATCATGTACAAAGTAGTGGATGAAGAATTTTCTCTGGGTGGAGAAACAGAAAGTCAGAAAGAGAGAGTCAAATATTTTTATTGTCATCAAATTTTCAGAACATGGTGTAGCACAAGTAACTCTAGTAGAAACACATTAGCCACAGCTGATGATTCACAGATAATTGCTGAAAATTTTGAGATTCCTTAAGGAAGAAAAGAATTATTTAAAAATACTTATAAGAAGAAATGAGCATCAGCTAACTCTGAAATGGGAAGAAAGCAGAAAATTGGTTATCACTTCTTTGACCTTCTGCTCTAGATTTCATCTGCTGTATCCTAGTATTGAAGGGGTGGTGGATCACAGGAAAAGATAGTATAAACAGAAAGGAGAGGAAAGCATGGTAGTATGAGCTGGCATTTCTGCTTAGCCTCTGTCTCAATCTCATCACTCACTTCTGAGACACTGCCATATTCTTGGCATCTCCCCTTTTATTATCTTAAGAAATTGTCAGTGTGACAAAGTACATTACAGCATTTGTGAGAAACACTGACTAATAAGGGTCCTCCAAGTTTTTTATGAGCTTTGCATGCTTTTCTGATCTTTGAGGACTCCTTCTTCTCAATCCTAGTCAGGATCATGCCTTGACCCTCAGTAGCTCTGCAGAAAATAGTTGTTTCAAATAATTTTGAGCATGATCTCTACACACTTTCAAAACTGAAATATCTTGAACAAAAGTCCCAGCTGTCAGCCAGTCAAACTGATCAAAGGCGGAGCAATCATGGTGCTCTACCTCCTCTACCTGGCCACAGAATGAAAGGGTAGCTGACCTGTTCAGGAAAGCAGCGTTTGATTCTGGGCAGAATTTCTGGCACAACCCCATGCTCATAGGTGGTGGGGAAGCAGAACAGCCAGAAACATGCATCAGCAAACAGTCTGGCCAGCCCCTGTGCCCACCAAGCCCTGTGTTCTTGTCTCAGGCACAGGTGCCTCAAGGACTTAGGGAAAGACACAACAAAAAGATTATGCCTTTGCTAAGTTAGTTTTCTCCCACACCATGACCAGAAGAGGGAACTCAACCCTTTTGACTCCTATTTTTCTCCAGTTAGGTTTATGAGAAGTCTTGTCTCTTCCATAATCTTGTTTATAATACTTTCTGTAACCTTGTTTGGCCTCACCAATTTATATGTCAGTACTTTACTGATTACTGTCCACTATCTATGGCCAAGGCCAAAAAGGGAGAGACAGGTGCAAAAACAGTCCTCGTGGAAAACTGCTGACTTGTTTCATTACCTAGAAAATGTCATCCTTGCTCTCCTGCACTTAACTATTGGCACATATGCTACAGCATGAGATTTACTAGCCTGGGCATAAGAAGCATTTGGTCTTGTTAGTGCAGGAATGTTCCTATTTTCAACTATCAAATGCAACTATCAAATTTTTTCTCAAAATTTCCCTAAGAACTCTACTTGAATGGGACCTAAGCAAATAAGTGCTTCTTGATGGCATATTTGTTTTTCTTTTCTATATCCACCTGGAAGAAAGAAATGTCTTTATTCCCCATACAGGAAAATCTGATTGCAGAGGACTGTAAAATCACCTGACAGGCTGCAGAAGCTTAATTTGGCCTGCTCCTCACAGTCCACAAAAGTTCTTCCCTTAGCTCAAGAGATGGAAGGGTATACTCTGAAGGCACTCCCTCCGCTACCCTGGTGATGTAATACCATAAACTGGGAAGCCTTGGGGAGTTTCATTTTGCATTTCACTTTGTGAAGTGCTGAGAAATATCCCTGTGTCAATCTTTTCAAGGCTTCTAACTGATCTTAAGACTTGCCACAGCTTGACCTGATTTTGGTTTAGGTGTCCCAGAGCAGATACAATTAATATGTATCACCCACAATTAATATGTGGGTGAATATACAAGGAAAACAATGTCTTCAGCAGGGCATTAGCACAAGGCTTCTGTCACTGACACTCGCCTTTGCCCTGTCATTTCACCCACTGTGATTAGAAATTCATCAAATATGTCTGGAGAATTCGCATGCTTAGCCTGCTTTGGAAAGAGGGAATTGTCTAGCTGTGAAAGGAGATTATGCAGCAATTTCCTCCTCAGCACATCAAGACAATGAATCTGACTCTTCATTATGGAGGAAGGATGAGTAAGAATGGTTGCATTTCCTGTGCAGCGAGAGCAACATGAGCCGTGCTCCAGATTCCTTTGGGAATTTCTATGATCATGTCAATTTCAGACACAATGCATAATGTTACTGTAAGAAAATGCAGATGTTTAAATAGAAATGTTTGTAGGGAAGGGGAAGGGGAAAGGGATTGATCCACTAAACAATGTGTTTGATCTCAGCTAGAAAGACAGCTCTACAAAAGAAGACAGGCTCAAAATTAGTTACTTGAGTTTCATAACTCATGCATTAATTACTGACAGCAGCAATGTACTTTTCAGATGGCCCTAGCTTTTATTAAATATTCTCACATTCTCTCACCACTTATGAAAATATTTCCCTCCACTTACAAAAATATTTTGCTGTGTTTTCATTATGTGAAAGGTTGTAAAGAAGACTTGCAGTTACTTGTATATTTGCTAAATAAATGGAGAGAGGTCCCACAAAGCATCTGCCTCTTTCTCCTGCATTTTCATGCTCATGCTCAGAGTAAACACAACTGGTGCTGCTGGTCAGGCATTAAACAGTCTTTCTTTCCCAGTCTTTAACAGATATGCAATCCTGCTTAGATTTTGTCTAACTTGAGGGAGGCTGTACATCTGCAAATGCAAAAACGTATCACAGGGACAACAGTCACAATGACATGTTTTTCTTCTCAAAAAAAGACTGTCTAGCAATTGGATGTTAACAAGACACTGGTCAGAGGAAAAATTTCCTGAGCAGCCTTAAGCACATGCCTTAGGACTAGTAAGGGAATCCCTGACCAGCATTTGGCTCCTGAGGGACCAACCCATGAATTCTGAAATGCATGTGCAGAAATCCCAGTGGATGCCCAGGAAGACTTTTGATGCCTCAAAACTAAAGTTATTTCTTGCAAGTATTAGTCCAAACAATTGCCAAAGGTTGTTCCATGATCATGTGCTGAGTGGGAAGCCAGGGAGACAGCCAGCATGATGAAGATGACTAAGATGGAGCATGGAAAGTTGTCTCCACATCTGTCCATCTCCTAGATCCTGCCTTTGAGGAGCTTCCTCCAAGTTAGAAGGAAGGGAAAAAAATAAAAAAATAAAGAAAAAAAAAGAAAAACATTAAACTATGATCATCTAAATGCACCTACTATTTTTCAGTGAGAGTGTTTGCCATGTGTCTTCTCTGTTAATTAATTCTTAAAAAAAAGCTTCAGTGATATTCACATCTCTGATGTAAAAAATGTATCATTATTTAATTATATTACTTCAAATGTATCATACCAGTGTTGAAAGGGTGATCTCAGGAAAGAAAGAAGACTAACAAGAGAGAGAAAAGGGTAGCCATGATAGGTTATTTTAAAATACAACCAAAAGCTTCTGTTAACACCTTGAGTGAAGTTTATGATCGCAAAAGGATCTGAACAGGATCCTGGTTCATCCAGAACAAATACGCAAGGCCACATGGTTGGATCTGCTTGCTTACCAAGTACCAAGTTAGGTCCATTTTAAATGCCTGAGTACCATTTTTTTATTTTTTTTTTTTTTTTTTTTTTGACTGGCTTCCTTTTTTTTTTCTTTACTCATAAAGGAAATGCAGTGACTGCACATGTCTTATTAAAAGATTGCTTGTTTGGCTGGTGGCCATGGAAAAATAATTCCTCTTATTGCTCAGTAAATCAAGTTACTGTAATTTTAAACACTCTAGCTGAATTTCTGATGAGCACATGAAAGAGTTAATTCTACCACTGCATTAAAATAACAGAAAATTTTAGGAACATAAATTGTATCCTCTCTCGTAGCATAAATTTGGAGCCTAAGCAAAATCCTTATAAAATTATATCATGCTGTAAAAGTCTTACTTGCAAAATATACAAGTAGAACTGTGGACTAGTCAAGTGCAAACAAAATATAAGCAGGGAAGCAGTCTCTTGAATTTGCAAGAGACTATTTCAAATGCATTTTAAAAATTTTAAATAAACTTCTTAAAATGTTAAATACTTTTTTATTTCAGTTAACACAACCTTTCTTATGTACAATAATAATCAGGCTATTCTGGACTGGATGGGCATGTTGATTTAATTTGAAGTGGTGGGTTCCTTCTCTGGAAGGTTTTTTGTTGCTTTTGCAATTGAAAGCCTTTCTTTCCTAATAGGATTAGCCCAAATAATTACCAAAGGATTTTTCTGTCATCTGTGCACTGTTCCCCACAGTGGTATTAAAAAGCCTGTCTTCAGTACTGAAATAGTCAATGGCCATGGGTAGCTGAAAAGGTCATAGTTAACTGTTGCCACTCAAACAAGAGAAAGTCATCTACAAAGGCAAGACTGCAGTGTTTTTTACCCTTATCTCCATTATGCCCAACTGTCCCCACTGTGGGAAGAATAAACATTTGGCCTGAAGCCACTAGGGAGGTTCTGGCAGATAGCAGGGTGAAGTGAGGGACTACAACCCAAATGGTAGGTGTCATGATTGCAGCGCTTGTTCAGTAATACTCAAGTGATCTGGGATAACAAAGCTTTAACATCTCGGGATCTCCTCTGGTCAAGATGACCCCGAGATGTATTAAAAGTTTCTTTTCCCCAACCCAGTTGTGGAAGGAGTCCGAAGTCTTCGGCTGTCGTTCTCGGGTTGTTTATTTTTTCTTATCTAAAACAGTTTCTGTCTGGCCTGCTGAGGTCTGTTCTGCAGGTCAGTCCGAGGCACACTGCCCTCCCACGGGGCTGGTGTTGTCTTTTATACTACAAACTACGTATTCGATATTTACAGTTATGTCCAGTACCTATCACCTACGTTAGACAGTGACTTTCTACTTTACACCAATCCTAGAGTGCCACTATCACCCAGAAGATGGAGGCTAGGAAGAAGAAGGAAGAACAGGACAACACACAAATCCTTCCATCTTGTCTCCTAGACCCCCATAATAAAATTCTTCAAAATTCCACCTTTCACCCTGTGACAACTGCTGTTATGTTACTTGAACTTTTGTGACTTGTAATTCTTCATATAAAGTCGGCAATTTTCTCTATGGGTTAAGATCAAAATCCCAAGTGTCTTTGGCTTCCTGCCAGGGTCTCCAAGCCCCTGCCAGGATTTTGAGCCATCCAGGGCACCCAGAGGCATGTCCTGGTTCTGACATTAACGTTGCACGTGTGCCAGATTTCATGCTAGCTAGCCCTTTGGTTCTGAATGCAGACCAGAGGCCTCCCCTCTGACCTATTGGGCAGGGAGTCTATTTGAGTTTTTTTGGCGGATCCCTTAAATCCGTGAGATACATCAGCAGTCTGTGGGAGAACCTTCGGACTCTTCAGCTCTAGGACAGCTCCTTGCTGCTTTTTGTAATTTTTACATTTTAGGCACTTTATCAAGAACAGTTACAAATTTTGTGCAAAGAAAGGAACTCCTTGAGGAGGGGAAAAAGAAATTGTGACTCAGATTGAAACTGCACAAGGGCATCCTGCTGAGGAGGCAGGTCTGAATTAGCGTCTGTGACTTTAATGTGTTTATGTAATCTGTAACTTTATTGCTGTTCAAGTCACACAGTATGTTTCTGCTCTTCTAAATTTTAATTTCAGGAGTTTTGGCTCTGTATCCATGTTCTGTGCACCATAATATGTTGTACAGAGAAACAGAAAATGAAATCTGAAAGGCATTTCTTCAGCATTAATGTACAGACACTAGTTTGACAGATACATATCTGTGATCATAGGTCACTGTTTGGTGTGCCAGGACATGAGCACTTCTGGCCTGACCTGTCTGATATTCCTTGAAATCACAGGACATGCATGCATACTTTTTCCAGCTCACTGTGGGTAGGAAAAAGTCATCGTAAAGGTCTTTATTTGGGGTGCTTCATCTCATGGGGTACTATCTGTACCTGTTTCTTCACCCAGCTTCTGTAGACTTCCAGCTCGTGTAATTGCTTTTGAACATAATCTCATTCATGGATCAAAGAAAATGCATAACCTTATTGTCGCACGTAAATTTTTCCTGGAATAATTCTTACAGGTTGTCCTTTGTTGTCCATCTCAATGGTAGATTCAGTTGCATCATGGCTTCCAACTTCAGTGCTTTTCCAAATAGCTGGTATTATTTAGCCTATTCAGTTGGAACTCTTGGAAACTGTCTCATTATCTAAAGCACAGGCAAGCTGACTGTTGCTAGCAGCTACAACTTACCTCTACACTGGTAAGCAGTAAACCTGAACTTTCTGTCTGCTGCAGCCACATTAATAATGCATAATGTTTCCTGTAATTACATACATACACAGAGATTACTCTTTTTTTTTTTTTTTTTTTTTTTTTTTTTTTTTTTTTTTTAGAGCAGGAAAGAAGATGGAGGTGGGGGTAAAAGCTGGTGGAACAGATACAAGTAATTATTAATGCTGACGAGACCCCAGCTGCATAGGTTTTTAATTGGCCCATGTCTAACCCTAATAGCCACTGTTGGGATAATATTAGCACTTCTTAGCAGGCTAGTTTAGAAAGGGAAGTGTATTGTCTGCTCACACCTGCACTGTGCAGTATTACTAGCACATACTCAGCAATGCAGGCCAAAATGTTATAATTTTTTTCAGTTCACTTGGTTAAATTTTAGTCATGGTATTCTTCAAGGCAGTCTCAAGGAGCAAACTCTATGCTGAGCCCAGCTGCGCAGGGCTACTTTCCTGCTGAAACCATAAACTGATGCCTGATGAAGGAAAGGAATGTAATATACCAAATTTCACATACCTTTCAAGTGTTAGTAACAAGGCCTCCAGAAAATCATTTCAAATTTGACATAAATAGGGCAGGAGATCTTTCTCCTTTTCAATGCCTTTATTAAAGAGATTCAGCTCAGGTGGGGAGAAATCGACGGGTCGCACCCACACCGCCGCTGTCCCCAAGAGTGGCACGGAGGAGGAGGGTGATGCAGCTCTGTCCGCTGGTCTGCAGGCAGAGCTGGGGACTGCGTCCTCACGGGAGATTGGCAGATTCCTACTTTTCAGTCCAACGCTCCGGGTGCCCTCCTTAGTGAACATCTCTTGAGGTCAGGGTGTGAAGCAAAAAGGATCCAAGCAGGCACTGGACTTCGCGCCCATCCTTAGACATCACCTAGGGTCCCCTAATTCTATATTGGCTCGTTGTTTTTAGGGGTTTTCTAGGAAAACTTTAGCGCGGTGCATTTCTCATTTGCATACGTGGTCCCAGGCCACTCCTATTCTCCTGGGCTGCGTGTCCAGGTGTAGCTCCGGGGCAAGCATGGGGAGAACAATGGCTAAATCACCAACCATTAACGGGCAATTAAAGAACTCTTTACAATTAAGCTAATTTAACAGCAACTGGTCCCACCGGTTTTTTTTCTCTGTAACCTTAAATAAAAATAGGGATATTTTTATTCATAACAAAATTCATCAGTGAAACAGTAGCACAATCTCTACTCTTCAGAGCAAAAGGAGTTCAAAATTCAAGACCCCCTGACATTTTATTCCTTAACTAAGCTGAAGCCTTCTGAACAAGTAGAAATGTTTTGCCCATGAATGGGTGTCAGCCTGGTCCATCCTTGGGAGCTTGGTCTTTGTCCTGTGGAGTTGGTGCCTTTTTCTGCCCTTTGGCAGCTTTTAATTTAGTGCGAGTTAAGCAACAATTAAGCAATATGCAGTTTTAGCAAGAGCAAAGCATCTCTCAAGTGAAAGCATGTATTAGATCCTCACTATTTCCATAGCTGAGTAGGATGAAATCTTGCTCACACTAGCAAGACCGATCATTGCAGAAGCAAATTTCTGAAGGAAAGTGAGAATTTTATAAGGTCTGGCTTCAAAGTGTGGCCCTGGTCAGAAAGGGACTCCATTTCATTTATGAGCATATAGGCCATAGACACAAAGTGCCTTTTTCTTTTTCTTGTAGCCCTGTAGGCTTCCCTTCTCCACTTCGCAACCACTGTTCTCCACAGGCATAGCATACCTACAATGGTGTACATGAGGACAGGGTGACCTTAGCCATGCCCCTCTGGACCACCTTTTCAAATAATCTTTCAGAGTAAATGCATTTATTCCTTACACATCCTCAAGAAGAAGGAAAAACACAGGCTGTCTTCTCCATTCTGTTTTTGAAGTCTCACTGCTGCTCTGCAGCCTCTGCAGTGAAACACAGGCACACATAATGCACCCCCAGTGGACATGACCTGCAGTGTGAATGCAGGAAATGCTGCAGGAATAATGAATCCTTCAAATGAAATTATAGTTATAAACTCATTCTGATACATATGTATATGTGTATCAGCTCTGTCACTGCCTCTGATGATTTCTAGGTTGTTCAATGTTTTGCAGAAGTGGATGTTTCCAAAGCTGCATTACAGGATTTGTATCACCCAGTAGCCCATATAGCTCAGTGCTGTTGTATGTCCACGTGTTTAATATGAGCAAGTTCTAATAAATCTGCTTTACCCTGGTGTAGGGGTCTGCTCAGTGTCTGGAGCAGCACAGAGTCTGCTCTGTAGCTTTGAACTGCATCGGGCAAATGAACATTTCTTTAAAGTTTCAGAGTTTCCTCTTTGCTGGTTTCCTCTCTTGCTCTTGACAAGATTCAACCTGATGCACAAACATTGAAGTCCTGTGTGTGAGAAAAGTTAACTACCTTAAATCAATTGATTTCTGGAAGATGAGAGTTTTGCTTTTCTGCTACACCATACAGAGCACAAAAAAAGGGCCTGGGTGCAGAAGTGATAAAGATGTGACACATTAGGCTTTGCATTTAAAACTTAGCTATGTAATAAAAGCCTATTTGATTAGACTACTCAAAACTCATTACTAAACAAAAAATATCCTTTGTCATACTTATTTACTTTGAATTCTTCTTAATTTTCTGGAAATTGACAGTTTTCCAGCCAATTCCAAAGGAGTGATTCATGCCTTCTATGGCCTTCTGAATTCACTAAGAAATAATATTAAACATTAAATATTAAATGGTACTAGGTACTAAGATTCTGAGGCATGGTGAGAGCTGTTGATTTTGTTATTGCTGAATTTTTGCACTTAAAATATATTGTTGATTATCTGTTTCAAACAGTGGACATATCAATTCTGCTAACTTGTGCATAATCAGGCAATGTATAAACATGACCAGAACTGAACCTAACAAGTGTAATTGAATTAATATCTCAATTTAGGATAAGATGGATTAATTTCATTATTTAGATGTATTTGTAGAAAGTTGCAAAACAAACCAGCTCTTGAGGTGAAATCATAATATTTTCTGCAAGCAGAATTCTGAAATTTGGAGATTCTTGAAGTATAACTTTATTGTAAGATGTACTTTAAAAGTCCAAGCCATAAATATGTTAATGTCCTATCAATAATACATGTTTATTTAATGATACAGAAATTTCTTCATGCAGTAGGCTGACTCCATGCCTTTGTCTACTTTTTGCTTTTCTTATAGCAAAATTATTGAATACACTTATAGTAAAGAGTTACTCTATGAAAAACTCCATGAGTGGTTAGAATATTAAAAAGTGAAATAAAGTATGGTGCCTTAAGATTTAAACAGCAGCTGTTGAGAATACGTGCAGGTACAAAAATAATTCTATTTATACAAAAAAAAAAAAGGTGGAGTAAGTACAGTCAAGATATTTCAGAGTGATGTGTATCCCATTGGGATCTTCTAAAAGCCTCTGCCTAAATTAAGCCCAGATTCAGGAAGTGCTTTGGATCATGGTTTTGCTATGAGAAGTCTTTTGTGAAAAGACAACATCAAGACTTCAGACCTCTGGAGCATGGTCCTATTCTTTTTCTTCCAGCCTAGGAGATATATGCATATATAGGTATTTACAGGACCAGCATAAGAATTAGGACTGAACAATGTTACTACATTAGTGCAAGTGACAGAACAGAAAAAGAAAAAAAAAGGAGAGACAAGGAAAAAGATGATATTGCCACCTAAACTGTTTATCATGAAACCACTGCACTATGCTCCAAAAATGCCTTCTCAGTTCCTGATTAGGCTCTGGTTCAAAAAGGCACTTAGATTTCTGATGTGGCCCATCTCTAATCAGGAAGGCATTCACCACTTGTTTAACTTCATGCACACTTAAGTATTTTATTAACATATTTAAGTATTTTATTAAGGGGTAATTCCTTGATTCAGGGTTTTCAGGACCTTGACTCAAATTATTATTGTCCAGTGACTCTGCCAGCAGTCGGAGCACTGTGAATACAAAGGCTGACAAGCACAAAATCCTGCATAGCTGAGCCTGTGCAAAATAGCAGTATTGCCACTGTCCTATGAATATCCATGAGGAATTTTTTCTGTCTGAATAAAGTGGTTCAAAAGCACAAGTGCAGTACTAAGGTAGGTGGGAGTGAATGACCAAGTCTGAACCCTGTGACTTCACTGCTGCTCCAGCCTACTGCCACAATGTGAAAATAAATAATCACAACTGCCCCAGCAGGTTTGCTGGAGGTGCCAGTGACAAAGTGAAGGGGGTGTCAGACCTGGGGAAAAAAAAACAATTCCCAAACAAACAAATTTTAAAAATATCTGAATTGCACATGGATTTTGTCTGCTTCTGCCCTCAGGCAAAAGAGTCTAGCAAAGTGCATTACTTGTCTTTGCACCTCTTAAATGTTCCTTTACCACGTGGTCAAGATAATTACCATTAGCCTGAACAGTGGTGGGGCCCATCCCCGTTTTGTGACTTAGCAGAGGCTGGGAAGTGAGTCAGTGCCATTGATGAAAAACCCCGACATTCATGATTTCATGTCCTATTTCCGTGTCTTGTGTAGTGACACTAGCTCTGCTTTAGAATTGGATGAAAGAAACTCAGTGTCTTACATTTCACTTGAAGTTTAAAAGACTCAGAACACCTTGAAGTAACAGCCAGTAGCTTCCCCTGAAGTAATAGCCCATTTTATGGCAGTTTTCAGTTTCAATTACTGGCTGTAGCTATTTAAAGTATGTACTTTTCTTAGAACGGTCATTGTGGTTGTGTTGGGTTTTTTTCAAATAACTGTCTCTGCAAGACACAACTATTGGACTTACAGCATGTAAATGCTTGGTGTAAATGTGTACATGTGATGCCAATACAGAAAATACTGCTACAGAGGCAACATGAGCTCTGCCAAACTTTTTCAGAATCACTGCTGTTTGTTTGTATACTGTTCTTCAGACATTTCCAAGTAACATACTAGTGTGAGGACCTGCTTCTGACACACCAGCATCCAATCTGGTTTGGCTTCAGGGTACAAAGAGGGTTAGAATAGCTTCTTCATGTCCCCATCTTTTGTGTTGTCTGAGAACAGGGGGTCTTCCCACAGCAGTCCTTTATACCAACCAAATTAAGCTATGATTCTGCTGACATTGACATATTTAGTCTCATGTCTATGCTGAATACGTGCTTAATTTTATTGTTCATCTTTTCTTGCCTTTTATTAGAGGCTTGATCTCCTCAATCACATATGGCTGCAAACGGGCAGAGGGTTTAAAACAAATAAGGGGAAGAAGGTGATGGAAGTGGGCAGAAGCATAAAAGCAGTACTATAATCTATGTTATATTTGCTTTACATCAAGTGAAAAATAGGATGTTTGTGTGCAAGTGACAGTTTGTCCCCTTTTAACATTTGGAGTTCAGTGACAGGACCAGTATGGAGGCAAAATGAAATTTTCTCCTTGTGCCATTTGAGCTGAGAGATGCGGTTCCTAGTGTAAGGGCTTTTGGAAGGACTCAAAGAATGCTGGCATCAGTCCAAGGGAAATGGATTATGGAAGGGAGATTGGTGAAACACTGAAAGGATGAATAAATTAATCATTTTCTACCACGTGTGATGGCCCACTCTTCCCACACCATGACTGCTGGCAGTAATGTCGCTCATTGGGCCTCATCACTTGCTTTGGGTCACTCCTCCATCTTTATATAGTGCACTTATTTAATTTGAAGAAAGTGCAATCAATAAAAAGCAATCCTTTTATCTTCCTCATCAATCTCTTCTTAATGAACATGCACTTTTTTTTCTTCTTAGATTCTTAGTTACGATGCTTTTAATTTCTCAGTGTATGGTAGCAAAAGGGGTGCAGTCAAACACATGATGGAGCAGTTGGTGCTGCATGTTGCTGGTTGCTTCTTACTGAAGAATGGGCATGTTCTTAAGGGAAACCGGTCTGGGGAAGGGGGTGCATATCACTCATCCTACAATGATGTATGGTCCTCTGAGTATTCTTTCTTAAGCTGTCATACAGCAAAGCAATGAGTAACCACTTGTGAAGAGGTATTTTAATTTCCTAATGTCCCAGCAGTTGCAGGACAGTAGATAATTCTTATGGAATCTTTTTGTGGACTACTGAGACTTTAAGGAGATAGATATTTTAAATCCAATGGCTTTCATGAGAATGACTCACCAAGCCTACTTTCCAGAACTTTCAGCAGGTTTGGGTCTTATTATGGTATGACTGAAGCGTCAGCTGAGCTAAATGGTACTTGTGCTCTAGTTTGCAGGATGATGTTGGTCATAATAACACATCTATTCACATCTTTGTGGCTGGCCAGAGAAAATAGTCCTCTGCAGTTTGAAGTCCACCTCCTTTTAGCACCCATAAAACTGGTGTTTTGTGTTCTTTCCTTGAGCCTTTTGGGAGTGAAACTTTGCAAAAAGACCCCACTTGATTCCTTGCAAAAACACTCCATGAAATAAAATTACAGTTTTCTAAGGCTCTTAGTTTCAACCTGTTATTTGGCAGGAGTCCAAATCTCAGTCATAGATCAGCTTCATTAGTGTAGACTCAAACTGCATTTTCCTCTAAGCCAAAGAGACCCAAGCTACGTGGGAATCAGGAATAAAGCTTTGCACATGAAGCTAACCTTATTGCAAATAGGCAAGTAATTTTCTTCCTTATCCTACTGTATATACCACCAATAGGCTACCCCAGTAAAACGTTGTTACCTTCAAGGTCATGCTCCCACTTGATTTCTTCCAGGCTTCCCTTCCTATGAGCCAGTTGCTTATTCTTCCCAGCCACTCATCTCCTTCAGAATCCGTATTTAAGCACAGCATGCCACTACTAGCGTGTCACTGCAGAAATGTAAAAAGCTCAAGCCTGCAGCTGCAGGATAAAGCATTTCTGCGTTGCTTTGGGGGCAAGAGGAACAGGAAGGACCCCTGAAGTCAGTGACCTGTACCTTCAGTTCATACTTGTATCTTCAGACCCAAAATGAGAGATCATCATCAAGGAGCTTTTACTGCAGCTTCGAGAGCTGACTGAGAAAGTAATGTCCTCCTGTATCCACCCCGACGTGGTACGGCACACGGGGATTCTTTTTGGTCCCGGGAGGAACCAGCCCGCAAGGTATAGGATTGCAGCACGGCAGGCTGTGTTCTGGCCCTGCCTTTGGCCACCTGCGGAGTGGGGCCAGGGAAGCTGGCTGGGCGATGATTCAGCACCTCCTCTCGCCCTTCTCGTCGGGGAATAGCGGGAGCCGCCGGGCACCCCGAAGGCGAGGACTGCGTGCCGGGTGCCTCCCGCTCTCCGCCCCGCAGGCCCCGCAGCCCCTGCGGAGGTGGGGGGCTGAAGCAGCTCTGCAGGCTTCCCTGCGGAGCGGGAGGAGGGGGAGGAGGTCTGGGCACAGCCGGCTGCGTGATGCTGAGGCAGGCAGGCTGCGCGCCAGGGCTGGAGGTGCGGCGGGGGAAGGGACCCGCAGCAAGGGAGGGCACTGCAGCCTGGCCGGGAGCCAGGGACCACGGGCACGCTGCGGCCGCGGAACCGGCGGGGGTGTGCGGGTGTGCCTGCCGGCCTGCCGGGAGGAGCTGCTGCGGGCGGGCTGGGCCTGCCGGTGGAGGAGAAAAAGGCCGGGAGATATGCTCTCCAGCCTCAGTTTAGCCGGCCGAGCTGGGGCAGGAGCCGCTCTGAAGAGCTCATTGCCGGTCTGTGCGGCAGCAGGGTGTGAAAGAGGGCGGTGCCCCCACATGCAGAGGAGCCCCTGAACGCGTCCCCCGTGCCGGTAGCTCTGTTCAGCTCTATACAGCTCTATTCTGCTGTGCAGTGTTTTGTGTGTTCGGTTTAACTTCGTGGCAACCCTTGTAAGGAAGGTACGAGGCTCCACGTTCGTTCCTGTTCAGCGCAGCACCAGGAAGATGTGAGCAAAGCAGGAACATGATTTAAAAGAGGGCAGATAAGTGTAGATAGGATGGAGGGTCACAAAGATTACTGGAGATTGAATGCAGGCAGTTTGCCAGGAAGACCAGTGCAGGAAAGATGTGGACAGGACTGGGGATTAAACACAGGCTCAGAGAAGTGTCAGCAGGGAAAATTCTCTTACTGGAAATAGGAAGGTTGAAAAATTAGACATGGATAAAGAAGGAAAGCCATTTTAAAAAAATTCTGCCAAGCACCCAGATGCTGTGTGCTTGATATGATATGAGATCCATATCTCATCTGTGCAATGAATAGAATATTCCCAGCTGGTTCTCAACTTGCACTCCACTTTGAAGAGTGATGCTGTAGCTGCACACTTGAGGAACAAGTTCGGGGTGCAAAAGTGTGTCTGGTTTCCCCAAATTTATAAGTTAGTCAAGTGAAAGGTACATCCTTTCTCTAGAAACCGTGCTTACTTGTAGGCACAGACCACCACACCTGTCATGGCAATGCTGCTGTTTTGTTACACTTTCTACAGAGGTTGTGTTCTTAGTGCTGCTTGAAATTGGTTTTGAGATACTCAAGGGAGGCTGCACTGATGCGGGATATTACCAGCAAAAGGGAGCATGTGCTTTGTAATAAGAGAAGCCACGTATGTAAATATGCAGTGCAAGCTGTTCGTTCTGTCTGAGGTTGCTGATCACATCATTAACCTAAGGACCAGACACTTCAGTGGTAATGTAGATTGTAAGATGATTTATCTTCTTACATTCCTTCAGAGAGTGTTATCACTAGCTGTGCTTTAAGGTAAATGCTCCAAGCACTTGACTGTAGTAGCATTGTGATTACTTCAGTTGGCTACGACCGCCTCACAGGAAGCTTTGTGATCAGACATCCATCAATTACTCCTTGACATGACAGTCTGTAAAAACACTATGGGATTCATTGAGATTTTGATAAATCTTTTTCATGCAAATGTTACTAATGTTCCTATGGAAGCAGGGGTGAGATGGGAGTGGAGTTGGAGGCAGAAAGAGAACATGGATAGAGCCAGATGCCTCTTTTGACACTACCAAAAATAGATAACTACAAAGGAATTTACCTTTCATGTGCCTAAACAAGACACCAACAAAAATTAGTTCAGAGCAATTTTTTGCACTTGAATCGTTGTTTCCTTATGCATCCTGCAGCCATTTGTACTAAGGAGAAACGGGGATTCTCACCGGCAAAACTTCAGTGCAAATGCTTTCATTAAGTTCAAAGACCTGGAAATTGTGTTATAAGCACCTTGCCTTTCGTACACATCTTTATTGTTACACGGGTGTATTTTTCTGTGAGAGATAAAAGAGATTGGGAATAGATCTGATTCTAGTCTCATTATGTTAACTGGACTGTTGATTTACCCATGTATTATACTGCACTGGTGGAAATGGTAGTGCTATGTATTAGTAACAGTGAGAAATGGCAGCCAAATTTAACAAAGTGTAAGCCTTTAGTTAATAAAACTAATAAATAATAAAATAGTTTTTCAGGGTTTTTGTTTGTTTTTTCTTTGTTTTTTTTTTTTTTTTGTTGTTGTTGTTGTTTATTTAGTCTAAGGGGGGTGAGGATCTATTCTAGCAACATGTGAACTCTTGAAAAGTGCATTCAGGTACTGACTTTAGTGTGAAATCTGGGGTTTTTTTGGGTTTGGAAAAGGGTCTGGAAAGGAGCTTGGAAAATAGAATTTTTAAAAAAAGCAAACCTCTTTGCAATAACTTGAATGAAAATTTATCCGAGATAGGAATGGCTTGGGGTTTTTTATTTCCTCTGCTTGATCTAAGATGCGCTCCTGCCCTGTTCCTAGGAAATAAAACTTACTCAGGAGCTTGGAAAGAAAAGCCGTCTCTAGGTGTCGGGCAGGGAGAAACTGCTTCTGGAAAGAGGTCTTCCCCCTGGGAGAGATCGAATATCAGACTAAGCGAGCCCAGTCCAACCCAAAGAGCTCCCACCGACACCCAGTGCTTTCTGGAGGACTTTGCCATTGATGGCCGCCGCTGCCTCTGGCCACGCTTTGCCTGGAGAGAGGCAGTGGGTGGGTGAGCATCTCCTGTCCACTCCCTCCCTTTGATTTGATGGCCTTTATTCCTCCTAATTGGATAAAATAGGAAGTCACTGACAGTCCTGCGTTGCTGGGTGTACTGATTTCGCTCAGAGCCGCCCTGCAGAGTGCAGGGGGTGGGGTAGGGGAGGAAGGAGCGAGTCTGTACATCAGGGAAACAGGCTGCGAGGGGGCTGGGGGAGCAGGGGGGGGGGGAGAACGGAGGAAAGTGAATGAGCGCTCAAGGAGGACAAAGAGGGAGGGGAGATAAAGGGAGTTACCACCGTCTTGGCATCGCTCTTGCTTTCAAAGCTCTCTGTAATGATATTGTTTGCAGTGATGCTCAGACAGCGAGCACCTGCTGCTCTGTAATGATTCAGCCTCTTTCAGCCGCCGCTGTAACACGACAGGATGCTGCTGCTACTGTCACTTCTGCCGCTGCCTCTGTTGTTAGAGATTTTGCTTTTGCTCCTTCTACCGCATGACAGTTGTTTTCCTCGTCTAAGCAGATACCAGCCTCAGATGCTCAAGGTGAGAGTCTTGCCTTTCGCTCTGGGCTACTGGTTTACTTAATCTGGTCAGTTTGTTCAGTGTTTGTGGTTTTCTTTATCTCATGATCCTCCTTACCCCTATTTTGTTTTGTTGTGCTTGCTTTTGGGGGAATGTTTCTTCCCCCTGCAGAGGAACTGGAATTGCTTGAGAGGCGTTTAAGGAATTATAAAAGTGGCTAGCAAACAGGAGCTCAGTAATTGCAAAGCTATTCTCACTTCAGAGAAGCAGAGACAGTGACAGAGGGCTTGGGGGCACAGGGACTGAGGGGATCTAATTTTTCCTGTGCATTACTCCTCTCTCAGTTTGGATGATGTTGCTGAGCTTCAACCTTTTATTGACTTCCACTCTGTGATTTTTGCAGAGCACTGTGACTATTACTACCGTCTCTTTTTGTCTGTGTCTCACAGTAATGGACTGTGATAGAGTTAAGGCCTTTTGGAGGTGAGCTGTTTGAGAGCTGATGCTTAAACATGTCTGAAGTAGCTGCCGACACTTTCCCCAGCCCCTCAGCTCAGCTGAGCCCTGATGCGTCCCTCAACGGGCTCCCGGATGAGGAGAACATGCCGGGGACCCAAAGAGAGGACAGGAGGGTCCAGGGGATAGCAGGTCTTGCCGCAACCTGCTGTGTGTGCCTGGAGGCAGAGCGACTGAAGGGCTGCCTCAACTCTGAAAAGATCTGCATCGCCCCTATCTTGGCTTGCCTGCTTAGCCTTTGCCTCTGCATTGCTGGCCTCAAGTGGGTCTTTGTGGACAAGATTTTTGAGTATGACTCACCTACCCATCTTGACCCTGGGAGGATAGGACAAGACCCAAAGAGTGCTGTGGATCCTACAGCTCTGTCTGCCTGGGTGCCTTCGGAGGTGTATGCCTCACCCTTCCTCGTACCTAGCCCCAAGAGCAAGGCTGAAGTGACAGTGCACAGTGACAGCTCACTTGTACCCTCCAAACCATTCCTCCAGCCTTCTCTATATAACCGCATCCTAGATGTTGGGTTGTTGTCCTCTGCTGCACCTTCGCTGTCACCACCCGCCCTGGAGCCTACCACAGCATCTCAGGCACAAGCAACAGAAACCAATCTTCAAACTGCTCCAAAACTTTGTAAGTAAAAGCTATATGTTTCTTTGCAGTTTTTTCCCTTTCACAGAAAAAAAAAAAGGAAAAGGCACTTAACTGTTCTGTGACTGTCTACAAGGAAGGCGTGTGATTGACTTGCAAAGCTTAAGCATGCTAAGACAGGTATAGCATGGGTTGCCTCCTGAGAACAGCATCTAGAGTGCTCAGAACTTAATTCTGAGGTATGCAGGACTTCATCTGGCATGTCTGTAAAGGGCTAGTACCACCTTTTTCTCTGCATCCACTTGTAGGGAAGTACGTGATTTGCTTCAAGGGTTTATCTGATAGCTATTCCACATAGTGTATTTTCCTTATAAGTTGGCTTTGTCTGCTGTGCTGGATCTTCCATGTGTGTTCTCTGCAGAGCATTTCTGGTACATCCTTCCTGAAGTTTGTGGCTGCCAAATATCCCTATCATCCTCATGAAACTCTCAGAACAGTGAGAAAAAGTGACCGCAGATTTGAAGCAGTTAGAAACTGGGAACTATTGATTCAACGTCTAGTTTATGATTTTTCCCTTTCTCTTAAGAGCAAAGCATACATTTCTCTGTGTCTTTCCCTATCTCTAGGAGCTGCTTCTTGTTTAACTTGTTTTTCATTTATTGCCTTACTGCCTTTTGTGGGGCATTTCAGGAAAGCATTCTTGCCGATGTAGGAAGGGGCAGTTTCCAAATTAGTCTTTGCTCATCATAAAAATAAATAAAAAAAGGTATCTATATTATTTTCTTGGTAATCATAAAGCATCAAAACACTGCATTACTCAAGTGTCATTTCTTTGACATTCATGGTTTTAACCCACCATATTCAAAGCAAACCAAGCCAGCAATTCGTGAGCTGTGTAAAGCCGTGTAACTCTACTAAAAAAGAAGACAGCACACTCTTCTGCTGAGAGCACAGAGCTGAGGTTTCCTGTGGAAAGCTGCAGTGATCAGAGTGAAAAATTGCATTCCTCACAAATTTCCTTGCAGGACCCCATGTCATTTATTCTCCCTCATGCCTTCCCTATAATGCCGCAGGTTGACACATTGAAGATGGCACATACTGGACCTCACCCTGCAGCTCTGAAGTCACCAGAAGTTCACCTCTAAGTTTAGCCCCACTGGGACTGAACTTAGTATAGATATGTGGCATTTTGATTAAATGTAACATTTTAGGCCAACCCCCTTGCCAGTGAAAATGAGCATAACTGCAGGGTTTCAGAAGAGGTCCTTTCAGCTGAGACTCAATCTTGAACAGCAGTTCCAGAATCAGTGAAAGAAAGTTCTGAGTATTCCTGTAGAAACCCTGCTGCCTTTTGCTTATATAATGCGTGGCAACCATCCTTCTGATTAAAAGTAATTTGTCAGATGGAAACAGTCTAATAGAGAAATACTGCTGTACCATTAAATGACAAGGGGCTTTGTCTGTGGTATTACTTAAATTAACCACCTTTGCAATTAAATAGAACTATACTAAGTGAGCTTTCTTTTAAATATTGCTGATGCATAAAATCTTTTTTGTAGTGCAAACATTCTGACATTAAATATATGACTTTTTAACACATTTTGCTTCAAAGTGACCAGAGACCACTATTCAGTCATAATTGCCTCAATAATCCCTCTTGAATTTCCACATATGTAGCAAATCTTTTTCAAAAACATGCTTTACTTCATCCCTGAAGTAAAGGAAGGGGTGGAGGGGGGCAGAAAAGATTTTTTGGAGCTGTCACTGACAAAAAGCCATTATCTGCATTCAGAGCTGCTCACATCTGGGAAATAAATGGTGGCCCAGAAGTTGGGTGATTAGGTTGAGAGGGGTTTTTTGATTTTGATTTGGGGGTTTTGTGTGTGTAGGAGTTTTTGGGGTTTGGGTTTTTTGTTTAATTTGGCCTTATTTTTTAGCGATAAATGTGTTTTAAGGCATTGTAGAGTTCCATAGCTACAGACTGAAAGGAGAGGGAGAACTGGTAGCAGATCAAGTTTGGTTTGCTCTAGGAGAGAATGTTGCATAGACAGAATTTATTCTATCTGTGGTACATAATTCTGACTATGGCAAGCATCTCTGATTATCTGCAAAGAAAAGTCAGATAATCTAGCTGGAAAAATACACTGCAGAAAGTCTGCCTAAAAATTCCAAGAGGTATAAAAAAAACCTTTTTGGACAGCTCTTAAAGCACTGTCATGGGGTTTTTGAAACAGCTGCATTTCGAACACATCATTGTGTTTTATGTAGAGCAAGATTTGTTGAAGAGGTTGACAGATTGCATCAGTGCTAACTTTTTTTTTTAATGCCTTTGACAGCTATAAAATTCTCAGTGACATGGCTTGAAAAGTAGCATCTGCAAATTGGATTGTCCCTTCTTTTGCCTTTCACTGTCCTTTTTTTCTTTTTAGGCAGAGTGAGGTAATATGTTCCCAGAAAGTCCTTTATGTGCTGAATTTTTTTTTTTCCAGTGCAGAAATAATAATAAAAAAAAATATAAAAAAGCACATTCCATCTTCTGTGCTTGATGTAGCTTCTGAACCTATCCCCTCCATGGGTTTCCAGATCTTTTTCTCTTCTCCTCTCTTTTCTGTCTTACTCAGCATATTCCCCTTAAAGCTGTATCCTTCAAGGTCATAGTCTGCAGAGGGCTAATTGATTCTTCTTTCTCCTGGAGCCTGGAAGAGAAAGCAGAAGAGAGACAATCCTGCTAATTGTGTCTGGTGTATTAGATTCACGACTGGTCTTGTTCCTTTGGTTATTCTTTGCCCTTTATGAATACTGAAATATTTCTTTCCATTTAGCTGATCTTTTGTATTTTAATATATTTTTTCCTTTGCTGGAAGAGAAAGGTGAATGTTTTAAAGCATTCCCATATTTAGGGAGCTTGTCAATCTTAGCATAATTACACCAAAGATATTATTACAAGCAGGATATAGTAATACACCCTAACCTACAATCTCCCTCCCTCTGAGAAGACATGAAGATTGTAATAATGCTAACTCAGTTCAGAAGCTAAATTTCACTTGTTCTAACACTATCACCTTCAAACACAATTCCACCCTTTATCCAGGCTGGTTAGAGATTCAGTTCTGTAGTACTACAAAAAATGTGTTTCTGTAACAATAGCTTTTATATATCTGCACAGCAACCATTCCCCTCTCTTAAAGTCTTCCTACAGCCCCCTCTTTCCATTTAAGATTTCCCCACAAAACTCCCAGAAAGGTCCATGTGGAGCTTGCCTTTCTGCGGTGACAGCTCTGCCAAAACAATGCAGCACTCCTGTGCTTTGGTTCTGCCAAAGAGGCAGAGGCAGAGCAGAGGCAGTGTAGGTCTTGGCAGGCCAACACAAGCAGGCCTTGGCTTTGGGACCACAATTCTTATAACTTGGTCAGGTGCCACAAAGCACACAAGAGACAGGGCAGGAGACAGACCACAGTGTGATTTTTCAGGAGTGGGTTTCCCTGAGAGCAAAGCATGAGGACCATCAGAGGGCAGGGTCCAGAGGATGCACATGACCGGTGGCACATCCACACAGCCCCTGCATCCATTTCACTTTTGGCTTCCCTGGCCAGCTCAGGTACCATGTGCTGATGTGCCAGCTACACACATGCTGTGCTGGTGGCCAGCAGGTGATCAACAGACATGTCTTCATCTCCTTGCAGCACTGGAGCTGTGCATGTTGCTTGGGAGGCAGGCAGGACTCCTTCCTGTCTCACTTGTGCTGGCCCTCGCCTAGAGAATGTGGCAAAGTGGGAAAATTGTTCTACACTACTGTCAACTACCTCTGACTACTGTAGTGACAACTCCCAGTATTTCTGATTTCTGCTTCCACTTCAGGTGTGCTGGGTCATTATTAGCAAAGGATGCTGCTTTCTCATCCTCAGTGGAAAAAGGTTAAAAGATTGCTTCTGAAGCCTGGTTGTGGCTGTTTACCTCAGTAGTAGTCTCAGCTCCCCTTCTAATTTGACAACCTGCACTCCAAGATTAACAAGGTCCCTAATTATGGCACTGATTTAAAGCATTCACCTTTCCTTTTTCTTTCAGCAAGGGAAAAATAATATTACCATACAAAAGGTAAATGAAAAGGAAAGGAATATTTCTGTATTGATAAAGGCATAAAGTAATAAAAGAAGCGAGACCAGTCTTAAGCTGAGGCACAGTGGCTAATTTTTTTTTAGAGCTAGAGATGGGGAAAATTGAATAAAAATTGTACTGTACCATGTATCATATCATAAATATTCCTTACATTTTTTCCCTGCCTTTTTCACTTTTTCACTTTCATTCTTTCTCAGCTCCACATTTGATGTCCTTTCTCCTATTCACAGTAATTTGGGAAGGTCTGTATACTTTAACTTGATGGGCAGGCTAGAGGGAGTCTGGCCCTCCACTTAGAAGTGCTGCAGCCCTCTAACTTCAATTTAAGGACAGAGGGTTTGTTAATAGAATCTTCATGCAGGGTTTGTTCTTATTCTTGAAAGAGTCTAATTCTGACCACCCATCCTCTGAATTTCAAATCCCCATCACACCATGATGCAAGTCCACTCATGGTGACCTCTGAACATGTCAAGGTCTGGGATGTCTCAGAGAGCTGCAGGGGACTGTACTCAGGGGAGGGGAGAGGAGGTGATACAGCACAGGCTCTACTTCAGCCTTTTTTGTGCTCACTGTTCTCTGCAGGGCAATGCCACAGGAGAGTTTGTTTTTTCCCCAAAACTTGAAGATGCACTTAAAGCACCTCCTGGTCCATTTCTGACACAGTACTGAATTTCTTTACTGATTTTTAAGTCAGATACCTAAGTCCTGCATTAGGAAGCTAGTTAGCCTTCAGCTGCATATCCAGCATAAAAGGGGAGACCTCCCCCCCATGTGATTCGCATTGGCTCTAGATGGACTCTAACAGGAGTCATTCTCTTTCCCCATGGGTCTACAGGGAGACTACCTTTGCAATTCAGTTTCTAAGTTAAATATCTACTACACAATATGAGGAGTCATTTTGAAAGCCATGACTTTTCTTTATGTGTCCTGTGGATTAACAGCA
The DNA here is from genome assembly GCF_017590055.1 of Onychostruthus taczanowskii. NCBI lineage: Eukaryota > Metazoa > Chordata > Aves > Passeriformes > Passeridae > Onychostruthus > Onychostruthus taczanowskii. Next base: position 901,233 of record NW_024498363.1, on the reverse strand, counting down.
TCTTGTCACAGGCAAGTTACAATTAATCATGGTTAAGATACCAGACAAGTTTTGAGCCTAACTCAGGAGCATAGTAAAGGGATGCTGATCTCAGTAGGCCCAGGAGACACAACTAGGCCTCCATTAACAAGCAGCAATAAAGCAAGTGCCACTGTAGTGAGCCAGCCAGTCTGTATTGCTCTGCTCTTCCAAAGGTCATGATGGCTCCTAGAGGTATATACTTGTGACAGCAGCACTCATGGGGACTGATGGGGTGAGATGCATAAGATGCAGCAATTTTTAGGGAGTTCAGATCCATTAAGCCTTTCAAAGCAATGACATTTCCCCTCCCCAGTCCAGTTAGCTTACACTGTCTTTAAAATGTCCTCAACTAGCGCAGTTTGCTCAGACAAATTTATTGTTTTGTTTCTTTCAGTATCTCTACCATCCCCCTTTTTAGCTTTCATTGATTGCACGGACACAGTTCTTCTGTTTAACATGCAGCAAACTGTACAGATTGGTCTTGTGTTTCTTTCTCTTGGACAAGCACCCCAAATTCATGGCTTTTAAATTTTCCTCATGGGTGTGGTTTTGCTTTTGTGAACCATTCATTGTGCACAGAACATGGTGGAGAAAAAGCAGTATTTCCTGGAGTGTTTTTTCTTAACAACAGACTGAATTTCTCAGTACAAAACAGTAGTCTGCACTTGTGTTTATTTTTTAAAACTTCATTTTGCTTTGGGAACTTCCCTGAAAGTCGTGTATTTGTGCTACATGGAGCCTTTTGCATGTTCTCCCTCCTCATTTATATACAGATGCATGTGTGAATATGAAGATACAGTAGATATGTAAAGTATATGGCCATTATTTCTTTACTAAAAAATTACATTTGTGACTGTTCTGCATCAAAAGTTTCTAAGCAAAACTGATTAATAATTGATGTAATTACAAAATTCAGGATTTGGATTTTCACTGCAGAGGACAAAAATTATCCTCTTTCCATATCTGTTGTATTTTTTACACTGTTTGATTTACTGTTAATGCACTGCAAATAAAGCACACAGCAGCCTACCTCAGATTTGCTGTGCCTAACTTCTGGTTACAGAGAAACCTTGGGGAACTTTCTCTGCATCAGATGAGAAAGCACAATTTGGCTTGCTGGAGGCTAAGTAGCAGGTTAATTGTGGTGCAGAGCTAGGATGATATAAATGAGCATTTTCATCATTTGCAGTCTTGCTAATGGAAGTGCAATAGATTTGCTGCAGAAATCCAACTCGGAATCAATAGCAATGCAATGAGGCAGCTGGTTCAGGGAGAGCACATGTGATGCCAATCTGCTGCAGACAGTACCTGGGCAGAGATTGTGCTGTCTCTCTGTCAGGAAAGGGGAGACAGACCTAAAAAATGCCATAGCAGGTGATAAAGGAATTTTGAAAAGAAAATGTTTCACTTTGGATGTGTTGGAATTAGGAGAAAGGGCTTTATCTGACTAAGGGAAGAGGTTTGTTTTCTTTGAGGGATTCACATCTGTTTGGACTCAAAGTTGTGTTATTGTTGCACAGTACTAAGCTAAGCAACAACAGAAGTCTTGGTGCTTCATGTCATGTTCAAAGGACTGAATCATGGTGTGTACTTTGGAGGTGGATAGGTGGGTTTAGAGTGTCTTCTACCAAAGGCTTCTGCCCTCTTGTTCCCCAGGCAGACCACAAAGAGGAGCAGGCCCTGTCTTTTGTGAATGTTTTTATATTAGGCACACTGGCTATCTTTACAGTTTATACTGAAAGGGGACCACTTTCCTGGAGAGTGAGCACTGTGAATCACATCTTGGTCTTTCACTTTAAAACATCTTACGAAGTACCAGACACAGTAGGAAGTACACATGAAACTCAGGACCTGGAGTATGACCATTGTTCGGCAATTAGAGAGCAGCAGGGGAGAAATGCACTATTTTGAGGTAATATGAACTCTGCTTATTTGCACCCTGATCTGTCTCGTCCTTCTCCCCCATTCACAGTAGAGTTTTAGTCACTGAGACCAAAAAAACTATTTTAGCTGAGGAGCAGTGTGCAGGAACAAATCCAGTGGGACATGGCTGGCCATCACTCAAGGCTCCCCTAAGCTAAACCAGAGGCAAGGTCCATTCAGCTCTGGACAAGATCAGTAGTATTTCAGCATCCATCTGTTACATTTAGTCCTGTAGCTACAAAAGCCTTATTTCAATGTATATCTTCTCGCAAGAGTATATTCAGCTTTTTCACATATGCTTTCCCTACCCCCTCCCCCACTTTTTTATATCTCTGCTTCATCCTGGAACTTGCTGGCGATGCATTCTCATAACTCACAGCTTTTTATTTTGGCAATGAATATTGTCTCAGCTTTTGAGATGAAAGGAAATCAGTACTGGGTTGGTAGTCACATGGCACTGGAGGAAGTATATGAAGCTGTGACCTTAAGCATGATTTGTGACATAGTTCAGTATTTGTATGGAATTCCTGAAAGATGTTTGAATTTTACAATTTTTAACAGTCAATTAATTCATGTGATTAGAGAGATCAAAGTAGAAAAAAAGAGTATCAAGCTCATTCAAAAGTTTTTCTCATATGAAAAAAAAGAAATATCTCTGAGCTCATCAAAGATTACTTGAATCTTCTAAGGAGGTAAGTGGAAGAGAGTGTAAGGCTACTGGAACAGCATCTTGAGGAGAGAAACTTGCACTTTTCCCTATATTAAATTATTCTGGATAATTAATTTAGTATTTCAGCTTGAATTAAACGGCCTGAATTTTCCTTGGTATAAAGGTTCTCAGATCTGTAGCCCTGTAAGACCTATAAGAGCGCTGGAATGCACATGACACAGTGTCACCCCTACTAAGGGGTCTTCCAGTTGTGCTGTGAAATTTGAGAGCAAGACATTGTCTGCCTTTTCCCCTTTTCTAGCAAATCTTTTAAATAAAACCACCTACTTTGACTTTGAAAATATGTGTTTGTATTCTGGCCACTCGTTCATTTACACCTTTCTCTCCTAGATAAAAAAGTTATTCCGTGCCATATGTTTCCCACTCACAAAGGTCCATATACATTGTAATCAGCTCAACATTAGAGAAGCCTTTTTGACAGGGTAGGCTGAACTCTAGGATTCTCCCCATGAAGGAAGTTGTTTTCAGTCCATGAATTATTTCATCACACTTCATGCTTTCTTATTTTTCAGATAACTAGAGACATAATTTTGATGGTACCTAGACATGGACTAGTCCAAAATCCCAGCAAAAGACAGTAAAACCTACTCATTGCCTCGATCACTGTTTAGAAGTGTTCAGGATGCATAAAGTAATATGAGTGGCTTTTTAATATTTTAAAGTAGTCCAGTCAGAGCAGAGGACCAGTGACTCACACATGCAAGGACCCTCACCAACCTGCTTCTTGAACTCCCAGGGTTGCATACTGCTTCTCACTGGAATAATAATTCTAAGGGACAGTCAAGGCAAGAAAAGACACATATTGCCCAGCCATGGCAATGCTATGTGCATTTTAGGAGATGTTTCAGCTCCCTCATCCCCCATCTGGTTCTGTCCTACTCCAGACGATGCCTTCAGCAAGTCTTCTTGGGTGAACAGGAAGCCAGCTCAATGATTTGAACTGTGCAGAGTTCCCCTGTACACTTGACTTCTGCTCATGGTTTCAACGATTTCTCCTTCCATGCCCTGCTGACACTTCTCCCACTGCCCAAGGATCATTTCATCACTTTGCTCTACATTCCATTTATTATTCATTACTTTGCCCTTCATTCAGTTCATTATCTCAACTTCTCCAACATTTGGTTATTCCTTCCAAAAGTGGAAACTGTCCTACTGCATGAATTAGTGGGTTGGGGGATTTTGGTGCTTGCTTCTGTTTTCCCAGCTTAAAGAAACTTTGCCTATGGATTCTTTTTCATTGCTGTCTTACAGTAGATATGCTGAATGGAATTATCTTGATAGGATTTCATTATGCCTGAGCATCTTTTATAGTAACAGGACATGAGAATAATGGGGCATGATCATAGACAAGAAAGTCACAATGGCAAATAATGTCAAGATATCTGGGATTTTTAAGACATTTTTATATTTTCAGAATAGGCTTTCTTGGGCTGTGGGTGTGCTCAGCAGGACACTTAGCTGAGCTGTCACACTTAGTGTGACAGTAATAATGCTTTAGCAAGGGAAATAAAGTAATAATGCCTTAGTAAATAATAATGCCTTAGCAAGGGAAATTAAGTGTGTCAGGGTGAGAGGGACAGGTATAGGGCAATGGAAGAATGATCATTTATGTATCTGGTCTGAGTTGATCAGAGAACCAACCACTGAATATGTTGTTATGGTTTCAGGAATTAAGGAGTACAGGTTCAAAAGCAAGATGAAGGGCTTCCTGCTGTGTTGGTGCAGGATCTTGGGGAGGCTTGAGCTCTTACTTGCAAGAGCAGAACATCATTAAGTAGCCAGGAAAGGGCCTGAAAACTGCATAGAGTTGATTGTAGCTGTCAATCACAGGAGAGCAGGGGTGGTCTGATATTTTCTTGACTGGATAAAAGCATGAAGAATCTGTCCTCCAGTGCCACAGGTATTTACAGCCTGCATGGCACTTGCAGCAGGTCCAAAAGCAGCTTTTCCCTCTGCTGAGGATCTGAACTAGGAATGCAATCATTCCCTCTGTTCATTGTGCATTTCTAAGAGATCCTCTCTAGGGCAGATCATCTTGCCATCTGGCCGTGCTGAGTGCACACTTTTTGTTGATGGAGAGGTCCAAGGAATTGCCCTTCACACCCTGCTTTCTCTAGCCACCCCAACGGCTGGAGCTGCTCTGCTTGTGCTCCAGACACTGCCAAGTGTCTGTTACTGAATCCCCTCCCATCACTTTGTTCAAAACCCCTCAGTGCACCCCAGCCTTTGCCTCATGGAGGTTAGTCAGCTTACCCTTATTTTTGAAGGTGTTGATTTAGTATAGTATGAATAGATTTTGAATGTCATTATTGACAATATTTGCAAATTTCTCCAACTGCATAATTTTTGGGACATAAAATTGTGACTGCATTCTCCTTATAAGCATAAAGAGGTTGTGTTTCTGGGTTAAAAGACCAATGAATGCATTAGGACACAGACTTTTGCATCAAAATCACTTAACAGAAAGGCACCTTAAAATTCACCTTTGGTTTATAAAATGGCATCTGGCCAGTAAAGCCATCAAAATGGGATTTGAACGTGTGAATGTTTAAGGACATGGCTAACAACATTTTTGTTGTCTGCTATCTCCAAGCATTTGAATTTGTTGTGCTGTAGAGATTAATAGAGGCCTCTCACATAAATAGCTTCCTAAGCAACCCTGTAATTTTCCTAATTGTTGGTAATAGATTGCTTAATGTGTGCAGTTTTTCCTTCTCCAAATTTGGAGGAAGGATTAAAATGATGTGTTCTGTAAGTGTATTCATATAACTGTTACAAGCCCAGGAAGCAGATTTGCTAGCTGTGAATCAGAGGAAATACTGGTTCACAAAAGCTACTTAGCTGGACAGAAACTTGCAGAACTTGAAACAGAAAAATATTCTGATGTTTCCTGAACAGGACTGAGATCCACAGTGTATTGCATGTCAATATGCCAGGATTCAAAGAAGAATCTAAATTTACTTGTCACTAACATACCTAGCAGCTTCCCCAAATTGCAGAATAATATGTGCCTGTGCTTTGCTCTTGCTTTTGCAGATTATCTGTAATGCCTTCTCAGGGGTGTTACTGATACTTTCAGAATGCTAATACACATTGATTTTTAACAAACAGGTACACCAGCATTACTGTGTGATGTTAACTTACATTTAATTCGCATATTGGTTTTCATACATTATTCTGTTTTACAAATGATGATGACATAATGGCATTTTTTTTCTGATAATTGATCAAAAATGATGACTTAGCCGAAACTCAGACACAGTATTCAAAAAGCACTATTGGGAAATGTTGGTCAAGTCATGTAAATACTGCCCCTTCAAAGGAAATATTTAAAATGTGACTCAATAGAGAAAAATCAGACAACTTGATCAGGACTTCTGTGTAATTACAGCTCACATAAGAGAAAATTTGGAGTGTTCAGATCTGGCAGGAAAATCTGTATCATGCGAGACTGAGCTGAAAATAGATTTTCCAAGCTGGAAATTAACCACATTTCTTTTAAGAATAAACATGTTAAACTTCAGGAATTTTTCCTTTGGGGGTTAACTAACCTCCGTCAACTACAGCAATGTCACCAGCGGTACCATAGTAACTTGCTACCATTGCTACCTTGTTTCGTATCCCAATCTCATCAAGAGAAAAGCTTTAGCAAATTCACATCTCTCCCTCTGGTGAATTTGGTTCGATGGAGATTTCTTCAGATTACAGCAATTACTTGAAACAACTTTTTACCTACACACTGACTCTAGTTTTCACTGAAAACTACTGGGCAGTTCAGCTACACTGACCTTTGTTTTACCTTGTGCTGAATTCAGGATTGGAAATGCTGTCTACCTTTCCAGTTGTAGCTTGACCTCTCCTGGTTTAAATGTAAAAAATAGAAGAAATGTTGGAATGATAATTTGAAACCTTAGAACAACGCTTTGAAATCTAACACTTAATCTGCTCTAAATTCTGCTTATTTAAAAAGCATTATATTGCATCCTCATGGAGGTCCCATAGGGTGAATATTCCTGACGTATAAGAAGACTATGTAGCAGAAGGACTACAAATCTAGTGATATTTGTTAAAGTATGAGAGTTTCTGGGGATGTTCACTTGTTAAGAGAGCTTTTTAAATTGTCAAATTGTGACTTCCCATGTGTAATCTCAACCTCAGTCTTTCTTGTGCTTCATTTTCTTGCACTGTTAATGATCTGCCCTTCTCATTGCTTGAGAAGCCTTCAAGCTGGTGCTGCTTGTAATTCTCAGCAGACTTGGGCCCAGAGTTCTGCTCCTTAAGGCAGCTCATGTTTTGAATTATGCATACGTCCATTTCAGAGGGGCTGCATTTCATGGCTCCTTTTTGGAGGTGCTGATGTAAGAGAGTTTAAGTACTGTAGTGACACTTTTCATTTTTCATGTCCTAGCTCGGTTAAGAGCAAGCCTTGAATTGTGTCATTTTTCTCTCATGTGACTGTTTAATCACCTGAGAGAGCACCAGCCAGTTTTGTGGTAAGATTGATTACATTCCCAACAAAGTGCTTCCTTCAGCTGAGCGCCAGGAAGTAGCCAGTTTAGCAGCTAATGGGCTTCAGTCTGATGTGAAAATGGCTGCTGTGATGGAAATGTCACTGCAGTTCACGCCAGCCCTTTCAGCTAGGCTGCATCCTGAATTGAAACGATTGGAGGCTGCTTGGGTTAAAGATAAAGGGAGATACTCCTAATCTGGACTACACAAAGCTGTGCTATGGAGGCACATCACCTCCTCCTTGGAAAGTGTCAGGGCAGCGGGTGTAGGAATATCCAGACACGCAAGTGGAGAAGGGTGTTGCTGCAGGGCTAATGATGACCTTTTTTTGCCCCGTTAGTCTTTACAGGACTGGTGCCATGAGCTATGCAATATCAGTGCTGGCATTGGCAAAGGGTGCTCCAGGATCAGATGGGACCCCAGCTTTCATGGCATGAAATGGAGAGAACCAAAATGGAGTGATCTTCCATTTAACCCCACTCAACATACGTTCTGACAGCAGCCGACTTTCATATCCATTACAAGACTGGGAGAGAGCTAAGGAAATATACTCACCAGTCTCATTTTACACAGCATGAGTCAATAATAACATTGTAGGTGACAGTTTACAAATGTTTTGCCTTGCTTGGATGAATTCATAGTCTCTGAGTGCCAGCAGCCCCTCTTACAGATGCCTCTGTGATTTACCCTGTATAACAGAGGAAAGCCTGGCAGCACCTCTGGCAGCACCAAGAGTGAAGTCCCCCAGACTGAGAGGCAGCTGTGCTCCCTTTAAGCAGTAGCATCTACTAAGGAAAATCCAGGAAGAAATAGTAGAAAATTAACAAATAAAGGGTAGTAAGTATAGACTGATACTTACAGGAGTATGCATAAAGACACAGCAAAGTAAAAATCATTCTGGAATCCTTCTCTTAGCAAGATTTTTTTTTCCTTTTCTTTTTTTTTTTTAATTTTATTTTTCATTTCTGAAAATAAATGTTGCCTAAAATACATAGGAAGACAATGTCTTCACTGTTAAAATGCATTTCTGGCATTTATTGCTAAAAATGAAATAAAGAAATTCAAACAAAATAAGATCCTGACATTTTAAGTCAGACTGTTTTTCTGTCATTGTCACAGAACATAATAGACTGTTGGCTAATGGCTCCCTTCAGGGGAAAAAAAAAGTAGCAATGTTGCTCTTCTTCGACAGCTGACAAAGTACTAGTTAACCAAGGTCTGGTGATCACGTTTCCCTAAGTTGAGAGCTTTGAGTGTTGCAGAATAGCTGTTCACCCTTTAGCTGAACCTGAACTAGCTGCTGGGCCTGTTTGTTTGTGTTTGTATCTGGTTTCTGGTTTTGTTTTGTTTTGTTTTGTTTATTTGTTTGTTTTTAATAGAGATTGATTGCTTCTTTCCAATATTGGCTAGTTTCAATTTTTGTACATAAATGCACAAAATCAGATCATCATTTGATTGAGCACTGTCTGGTCCAATGGCTGTTTTTTCAGCCTGTCCGTTGTGTAGCACGGGCTCAGCCCTCAGTTCCTCAGCTACTCATGAAGCTCCATTAAACTTAGCAGCCCTGATGGGCACAAAGCAAGATTGCAGGCATGACCTTCACACCATCACCTCCTGTCACTGGCCAAGGGATCTCTGCCTGGGCAGCAGTCACCATGAGAGTGCTTATGTCTCTTCTTCTCCTGCTTGGGTTGGAGGAGGAAGGAACCCACACTCTGCCAGATAGAGTAGCACCACTGTGGGAGCAAGAGGAGCTGTGAAGGGCCTACTGTGCATCACCACACCACTGCAGTGGTGACAGGTTGCCAGCCTGTAGCTAGAAGGGCCATCAGTCCTACAGTACTCACTGGTGAGGTTGTAGGTGTCCAATGGATACACAGCACAAGGATAGTTCCAGCTTAACAAGCAAAAAGGCATACCCTCTGAGCAGGAGAAGAAGGGACATAAGCACTCTCTGAATACCCATGAGACACTTATAGGCCTAAGTGCAATTTCTTTGGCAGAAACCGCCTCCTTGCTTGTCAGGCCTGTCCAGAACAATTTTTTAGCTTTGCCCTTCGCTATTGTCATTAATATAATAAATAGAGGATAATTGCTTAGTTTGAAACAGCTCTGTTTCTGCTGTGTAGGTGGGGAAATGATGCCAGGAACAATCCTTTCGTCTCCTGCCAGTTTGTTTTTCTCTGCAGCAGGGTTATATACTGCTTCTGTATAGATGCTGCTGTTAGCAAGAAGCAACCCAAGCATTGCCTCAGCTAGAAATGCAAGATTGATTACATTAGATGTGCTTTTTTCCCAGTGTCCTGCATGAAATCAGCTCCAAAGCAGGTTAATACTGTAGCTTCAGAGTGGAAAATGCCAATGTTAATATAGGGTTTGTTACAGATAGACAACTTGGTACACAGCATAAATGCATGTGATTGGATCACTGCCAGACTTGTGGAAGAGAGGTCAAATGAAGGTTTGGATGGGATGATATCCCCTATACCAAACTTAGCATGTGACCCTTTGCTGGGATAACCCAGGGAGCTGTATCCTCTTTATATCTGAGCTCAGCTCTGCTATGATGCTGTTTACAGAAGACACTTTTTCAGCCATGATCCAAATTATTGTGCTGCTTCACAATTAGGACAGGACACCATGACAACACTTTAAATCCCACTTGAAAATGAAACATGTCTTCTGGAAAGCATCTAGCTTAGAACTGCAGGGAAATTACTGGAATCAGACCACATGATGCCTACTGCAGGGATAAAAGCCTCTACATGGTCCTTGTGTGCTACAACAGATGGATCATAACTTTTTGGTACAACACATGATAACTGAAAGGTAGCAGGCCTCTGCTCCAACACCAGTGATGATGGAAAGGTTAAGGGATTTTTCATGGCTCTAGAGTTAAGAGTTCAAGTTTTACTTTGTCTTTGCTTTGTGAATCTTTTCTCCAGTGGTCCACTGAGCAGAGAAGAAACTGACACTACCAACCATATGAAGCCAGTGTACCGCCTACATGAGGCTGTGGTCCTTGACTTTCTGGGGATTGATGTGCAAGTGAATGAACAAACCTTTTCCATCTGTCTTATCTCAAAGTGCCCTTGGAGTTCAGTTTATGAGTGTTGCTGCATGAACATTGTGGGCTCCCACTTGGAAATGCTGTGGCTGGTACAGGTCTGCTCACAGTCAGAATGGAGATTTGTGCAGAGTTGGAGTGAATGCTTGGTTTGAAAGGGTGTCCCAAGGGGAGGACAGTGATGTTGTTCAAGGAGTGCTGCACAGAGCCTTACATCATGCTCCCATATCCCCCGTCCCCATGTGCTGCATAGCCTCTCATTTGTGGCAGCCCTCTGCTGTAAATTCACCTTCCAGAGGCGGCATTTCTAGAGCAAGATTGTGGTTTCACACAGTAACCTGGAGACGCCTGAAGAGTAAATGACCTGTTGCCCTTTAGGTGAAGACTGGTGCTAAGCTACCAGCACAAGGATGTATACTTGGTTGATTATTCTTCAGGACTGCAGGCTATGAGGAGGTCCCAATCCTTCTTCAAAGGATGATCATGTCAACATAGTTAAATTTTCAGGGTCAGGATCTGATAGTTCTTTTAGATATTTTTCTGGCTTTTGCACCTTCTCAGGTCACCACTTATATCCATCCTGCACCCCAAGTACTTTTTGGTAAATATGAGAGGAGTAGTCAACTGTAAGGTGGGGAAACAACATCTCTGAGACTTCTCAGTATCTTCTGTTACTGAGCAAGGTTGCATAGTTTGTGTAGTGCTGCAGTCCACAAGGCATGAGGCAAAATGCTGCACACCTCTTAGACACCAAACAGTAAAAAACTCTTTGGCTCACAAACTACCAGCAGCCAAAGTGATGCTCTGCCATGTGATACAACTGTTTCACATTCAGACAGGGGCAGAACAAAAACACACTGTAAGCTATTTTTTACTTTTCCAGTGAGTTGGTGGATGTGGCAGGGGGCAGATCTGTCATAAGAGTTAAGATCATTAAGGAGGAAACATACCTAATTTTTTCATAGCTAGTTTTACTATAGTGCATGTGTGAGTTAATGCCTGATTAATGAAGCCATAATTTTAGGCCTGACTGCTAAGCTTTTACCAAACACACTGGAACAATCAAGCACCTGTTTTCATTTACTTTGTTGGAATGATCTCTGAGGCTCGTGTGGACTTCTACGTGTATTAAATCTAAGTACCTGGAAGATAATTGAGAAACATGTATTCAGCATGCAGAAGGTGGTGGCCTTATATGTTATGGCCCTGTCTTCTCACCCTTTCTTAGAGAATTGAAAACCCAAAACCAAAAACATCTGTAGTAAACAAGGTTAATTATCCTGTTACGTTAAGTGATACTTATGATTAACTGTCCGTCTCCCAACCATCTTCATCTAATTTCTATTTCCAAGGCAGTTTTTTTTCTCTTTTTTTTTTTTTTTTTTTTTAAGAGGTCTCTTGCATCCTGAAGCATTTCAGTGGTATATTGTTTCCTGTTCACATGCCTTGTATCATGTCCTGGTTATCTGACGCTTTTAGAGAATGACAGGGAAGCTAAAGGCTCTTTATCTATTGCCTTGGGGGATGGCTAAGACTCCTTTTGCTTAGAAATTCAAGGTCTTTACAGGGAAATGGGAGAATTGCAATGGCTTCTCACTGGGCTAAAATTACTATATTGTTACAGAGATTAAATAGAATAATCCTGAAAGCCCCTAGTATATTAGCACTGCCCGATTCCAGCTAAGAGCTGCTGGAACAGTATTTCCAGGGGGCCATCTATTATTCATCTCTCTTTTTTTCTCTAAAAGAAAGACCATAGACCCGGAGTATAACTAGTTTCACTTTTCCTTCAAAAGAAATGTCATGCTGTTTCATCTTTCATGGTGCAGTTAGGTCCTTTTGGAGAACTATATAACAATCTGTTCCTGTTGTGGTGGGGGAGACCATAATTTATTGTGCCCAAAAAGGGCTTCTCAGGAGTATAAGGCATTAATGGTGAGCAAGCTACCAGGTTCATAAATCTGCAGAAACCGATAGAGAGCTCTCTAGTAAAAGGATTCTCACACAGCTTCCCACTCCCCTTTCCAGGGTGTTGCCGATCTTAGGGATGACAATTGTGTCAGACCTTTTCTAGTAATGTTTTACTCACTTCCTCTCACACAAATACACTTAGTTCTGTAATTGCTTCTCATAAAATGCATTTGTCTGCCTAACTGCTGCCATGTCATTCCTGCTGTACAGGCACTTCCTGGTGCTGATAGAGCTCTTGCAAGCTCAGGACCTTGCAACCATGGGGAAATGTTCTGAAATCAGTCAGGGCCTAGATTGTCACAAAAGGGTATGTTATTGTGCCGTAGTTGCTTGGGGCAGGAGTCATCCAGACTCTATATTGACCAGCCTACTTAGGTACAACAAATTATGTATGTGCTGCCATGGGGGCTGAACATGACCTGAATGGGGGCAGAACTAATCGGGTCTCTCCATGAAGAGTTGTGTTTTGAGAAGCACGCTGTTCTGGGCAATGTGGACAGCAAGGGCCTGTTTTCTCAGGGCTGCATCTCTTCACGTTCACCCCTTTTGTCTTCATGGATGTGACAGGACCTGGCTTTGCTTTGGACAAAGGTCAGAGGAATTCAGAGGAGCAGTGCAGAAAGCTGCAGGTTTCAGCCTCAGCAGAAGCGGTGTGTACCAGCCCCAGTGCCTGGCCAAAAATGAACCACTTTCCAAGGAGGCTGGCTGTCTATTGTGCTGCACAGCTAAGGGCAAAGTTTGTGACTACTCCTCACAGGCATGTGAGAAGGAAGAGGACAACAGCTGAAACAGCAGGGCTTGGTCTGTAGTGCCTGCTGGTTTGGGCTGTAAATCTATGCAAAAGCCCTACAAAAAAAAGTTGCAGCTGCTGGCTCATTTTTTGTGGCAGCACTTAGTTAATGCTGTATAATATCAGAACTGCTCTCTGCCAAGACCACTGTGTCCCTCCTTCCTCTGGCCTCCCTCCCCACTACAGACACATCTCCAAGCTCAAAACCTGTCCTGCCCCAGATGAGGAACACATCAGGGCAGACTTTACATGAGTGGACAGCAGCAAAATCCCTCACAGCAGAGGCTTTGTTCTGTTATATGAAAGCCACATGGACATGGTCAAGATTATTCCTATTTCCTTCTTTGATATGCAAGTTCACATATTGCTCCTACTACAGACTCATAGCAGCTCACACATGGGAGCAGATCAAATTAGCCCCTCTCTACTCAGGTGTGAAATCCTGACCCGTGGGAGAAATTAATAACCAATACTCACCCCAACCCCCCACCTTCCTCCCAAAGAGAAGTGAAAGGCACTGGGGGAATTGCAGTGGGGTTGACATTCAAAGGTGTCGAAGATACATGCTCAGCTATTGCTGGTGGATGTGTCTTCTGTGGCAAATTGTTGGGACCTACTAGTAGCAGATGAAGTTAAAGAAATTACCCTATGCAAAAGGAATTGTGGATAATGCATAAAATGTCCTTTCTCTCCTTTCTCTTTTTCCTCATAAAAACTGTATGAGATGGAGACAGGCAAGGAAGAATGAATGTGTTTTACTCCAGGGTAAAGTTTGACCCTTTTAGTAAATCTCCCTAGGTGTCAACCACCTTATTTAGGTATATAAATCCCTCTGAGGATTTGCCCATGCATTAGAGAAAGGTTGCACTGCCAGTGGAAAAACAGTTTCTGCATCTCTAGCCTTGATCTGTTTCATCACAATAAATATTTCGCTGTTGTCAAAAATGAAATCTAGCATTGCTTTCCACTGGCTTTCTGCCTGCAGAAGGAGGTGATATGGGGCTCTTGCTGCAGTAGCACATTTTCCCTATAGCATCTGTTCTGCCATTATTTACCTAGATTGTCAATAAAAGCTCCTGCTTTTGTGAATTCAACCAATGTAGATGGTGTCAGCTGTTACTTGGATCAAGGCCCTGATTTGGTCAGCTGTTGTCAAAAATTACTAATGACTATTGACTAAAGATTCGCAAACGTTAATTATGATAACAGTTCTTTAGAGATACCTGTTTTGTAATAAAAAACACTTCAGAAACATGGATTGTCAGAACAATTAGAAGTTGCTTGTAACCAAGTGATGTATTCCATCAATGTAACAATTAAAACACAAGCAATGAAGCATGGCTTGTAATATCATTCAGATACAGACACGAAGCTCTTGGTACTCGAAGCTTTCTTGACAAAGCATCAGCCTATTCAGTTCTGATACTACATAACATCTGTACTTAATTCCTCTGTAATGCTATTTTTTCATAATTTCTAATTGTGATGATTGCAAAAATAAGTTTGAAAATCTGGACAGCTAAAGATCAAAAATCCAGAGGCCAAACCTAGTGTGTCATTTTAGTGAGATTTTAATTTTCATGCCAATTTCATGAGTTTTCAGCATTTAGGATTGGCAAGATGAACTATATAGCCCTTTACTGAGAACACAGGCTTCAAATCTTGGCAACTTCAGGAATCTAGACTTTAACAGATTTTTTTTTCTTCAGGCCAGACTTCTGGTTTACTTTTTCTTGTTCTGAAAAGTAACCACTTTGGCTGAATAAAAAATAACATATATGTTATTGGTGGAAGATCTGCATGATGTTACAAATGTTTAAATCCTCTAGAATGTTTCAGAAATACATTGGATAATCTTTTAAACTTTTTGGAATTACTCCATTAATAGTTTTTTTCCCACAGGAAATGACTATTATATTCCCAGTAATAAACATCCAGCATCCTCCAAATTACACTAAGCTGATGAATTGTGAATATTGCTTTCCATTCAACCCTATACAAAATTTCATGTGTTCATATGCACATGTACATGCACACAAATTTACCACTATTCAAACACAGCATGTTTGCCAGAGCATTAGGATCTTTTTCACTCCCCACTAATTTCTCCTCACCATCTCAAGACTTTCATGTCCTGTATTGCTCAGAAAGTCATATCCATGGACTATAACAACTCCTCTTGTGCTGAGTATGAAAAGTAGATTTGAGCCAAACAAATGGTTTTCTCAGCTGCCCCAAGCAGATTGGTAATTTTTTCTAAAAATGTTCATTGTAAGCCTACTCTAAAAACTAAAGTCCTTTGCCTCTATTGTCTAGTGCTAGTGGTCTTCATGTAACAGTTTAAAGGTTGCAGAAAGAAATTAGCTCAAGGCTCATTTAATATCCTTCTACCAGAAGAAGCATGGAGCAGGTTATCTGAAAAGCCTTCCTTGAAAATTACAAGGGATTACAAGACCTGTTGTGGGGCTAGCCTCTCCTACGCACTGAACTGTGTTAGAGTTTGAACTCTGAAAGGGCAAATACAAACAGCATGTATCTGATATCAGCAGGAAACCTCAATATCCTGGCAAAGTCAGATTTTGGTCTGCAATGATCTGCAGCAGCAGTAGCATTAAGTTGTTACACTGTTAATGGTCAGGTCTGCATATTGAATGTGTATAGTATCTGTTCCCATTTCAGCATTTTTGATCTTGAAGTTATTCACTCATTTATATTCATGTGTTCATATGTTTATGCTCATGTTTGGGGTGATTATTGCTGGACTCTTCTTGGTTTGTCCACGTCTTCCTTCTTCAAAGAGTAGACTGTAATCTTGTATGGGGGCTTACTGATGCAGCATGCCATGAGACGTGATTTTTTCTGGCTTTGTTGTTTCCCACCATTTTTGATCCATAATGACTCAGATATGCTTTTGTAGAATTGTTCATCCCTACCTGTGTGTTTGTAGCTGGTTCATTCTATTCCCAGCATCCTTCTTCTCTTTTTCAAAATCTTTTCTCATGAAGAGACTGCCTGCTATGCACTCATCCTATCAAGACCATAAACAAACTTCTCAACCTTTAGAGTTCTGCCAGTGTGTGACACAAGCCACAGCAATGTGTGACAAATGACAAAAATGTGGAACACTTGTGCCCCATTGCGTAGCATGCTGTAATTGACAGATTATAATCGTTTTTAGCCATAAAAACTGTTTACAGAGTGCCTTTTCAGAGAGTATGAGTCACATAAAACAGTTTGGGTCACTCACTTGTTTACATGTGATTTGCAAAATGGGTTCTTTGGCCGAGTTATCAGATGGCTGTGGCCAAATTATCAGATGGCTAAGTCAGAGATCCTCAGCTGAGAGTCTTTGTTGGTACCTTCAAGGGTGAGATAGTAGCCTAACGACAGCTACCCCACTGACTTAGCTCCTATGTGTGATCTCTTCTGTAGCTTTGCGGGTGTTCATGCTCCTCCCCACAGACACTGGACCAGGTGTAACCACTTGCAAATGTGCTACCATCTTAGATAGCCTCTCCCTTATGTCCTCAGAGCTTGAGCATTGAGACTTTTCTCTTACCTACTCAGTCCCTGTTCAGCAGCGCTCAGAAGGCACAATGTTTTGGAAAGATCAGGCCCCAGCTGTCAGAAAAATTAGTGAAATAAGATTAGTGGCCATGTCTGAGAACATCCTCACTTGCTAGCATTGCAATGGAAGCATATAGCAGAGCCAGGAATAAAGCTCTAGTTGCCTTCCAGCAAAGCACAAAATCTTAATTGGGTTTCCCACTTCCTCCATCCACGTGGCTTCTTTGGTGGTTCTGGAGTTAACTGGTAGAAAGCAGCACAGTGCCAGAAAACAATGCATGTATCCTGTAGCAGGGAGAGAGTCAGGAAGACATCCCTTATGCAGAGGGACAAGAGACCACTGGTATTGCTGGCCTGGGAGTTGTGCAATTATAAATGTGACAGTGGAGTCTGGGGGCCCCACAAAAAGGAGTCTTTCACCCTCCTCCTCCATGCCAGCACAAATCCAGTGAATGTGTCGGCAGGATAATAGAACCAGTCTTATAGCAGCTTTAACCCAGATCACATTTAAATGTGCAATCTCACACCCATTCTATAAACTTGCCACATTCCAGATTTGCAATTGAAATGAGGGAGCCTTGGTGAACATTGATTTTCATGGGATGCCACAAAAAAGCAATGGCTTTTTTATGTCGTTTTTAGAAAGCTGCTACCACTGTGCCCTCATTCCATAAATGTATTGATTATGAGAATAACGGAATTGTAAAAAGTTTTTGAAGAAGCTCAAAGATGTCTGTTTGGTTACCTGGAAAAACTCCCTTGCCATACTGGCTCTTGTAATTCTCATTTACAAAAACATCAAGAATCAGGTATTATATTGGCAATAAGTCCTGGATGGGGGAGAACAGATAGCTTAGACTGACTCAGAAAAATTTGACATTTGCCTTCTCTCCCAAATGTATGGTGAGAGTTGTTATATGGTTAAACATGCAGGGGTTGTCCACAGCAGGGTTTGATCTAGACTTCACCAGGAACAGTCAGGGCACAAACACATAGCTAGCTGAAAATCCATCCCCACTCCACCTTCCCACACTAAAACATAAAGGAGGAAAAGCATATTTTAGTCCTTGAGAAACCAAATAAACTTGCACAAAGGAGCTGCAGCTGCTCCTAAATAGTCTCCGCAGCAAAAAGTAAAAAACTCTAATAAAAATCAGGTTCTGAAAAAGCTGCTTGCATCTGCAGTTACCACTAGATCTGCAGACCAACAGCCACTATAGACTGCTATGCGTTCATTAGTTATTACAGTTCTTTTAATGAATTGCTTAAAGATGTAGGAAAGCATAAAGTTCCATGACCATGCTGCTCAAGATTTTTTTATAAACTTTGGCACTTAATGGTAAATTAAAAAGCTTTTGCAGTTTGTTGGCAAAGTTTTTTGCAAATATATTTTGTAATAACTCTTCTTGGGACAATATTTTCATGAAAATTGTGTCATTCAGGCAAATATTTGATAACTTTTCAGAGCCTGGTAATTTTCAGGATATAGCTACTTACTTCACAGTAAGGGGATGAAAAATAAAAGAAGACATTCGCATTAGTGAATGTCTTACTGATAATGCAACATTATCAGTAAGACATTGCATTATCAGTAAGACAACTTACTATGTCAGGAGCAGGTCCTTCCTAATTCAGCTGCACTCATTGAATTTTTTTGCTCTTGCCTTCACAGTACTTGTTTGCTATATGAAAGTGTAAGTAACAGAGTCATAGAAGATTATCTTATGAGTTTGAATGCTTTCTTGCACACGTATGCCTAGAATTCTCTCTCACCTGAGAGCTAGATATTATGTCAACAGACCAAAAAAAAAAAAAAAAAGGGAAAAAAGCACAAAACCTTGCAGTTCATGTAATTAGCAGCCCCTTTTTGGGAGGCAACATGTTTTCCCTTCATTGTGCACTGAGGGGACTACCTCTTGCAGTCAGAGTCTGTTCAGTGTTGGACCCACACTGACCGCAGTGGGTGGAGAAGCTGAAGGGACCCTTTCCATCAGCTCACATTGGCCATGTGCATGTTGTTGGTGAAGCAGGTCTCCTGGTGTGATCTCATCGGGAGAATCTTCATCACAGCTTTTTCTTTTTGCAGGTAACAGTAATAATTTCAGATACCCAGAGGATGGAAATTACCAAATTCATAAGCAAGCCTTTACACAGGATTGCTTCCTTCTAAGTTCTCTTGCCATCATGGTTTTAGCAAGGTCTGAGCTCTTGTGACATGAGCTCATGGTGACAGCTGCCAAGAGTCTGTCTCAGGTACATTTCTGGACATACAAGTGGGAGTTCCACCAGCATCTCAAGGACAGGGCCCACACCTGCATTAGTTACTGTGCAATCGTGGCAGAAAGTGTGCTGTGTCCTTTTTGCTGCCAGATGAGTTGTGAATGTGGCAGGTTTTGCCTTCCAGATTCAGTCTTGCAGCAAGGACATTCTCTTCCCTTACACGTACTGATGAGGCTCTGTCAGGTGAGCAAGATCTAACTGGGTGAAGGCAGTGGATGTAGATTGTGTGGTACTAGTTTTCTCTTTGCTGGAAAGAAGTTAGGAAAGTGTGAGCTTTAAAGGCACTTAAGCCCTTTGAGGAAAACCATTACTTCATTCATTTCAACAGAAGCCAGATAAACTGGACACTGTTTAGCATCTTTTGATCCTTAAGGACATCTCTGATCACCTACTGTTAAAGTCCAGCTGAAGGCAAGATATCAGGCAGTTCCACTTACAACCATAATTGTCTAATTATTGTGGAAATGCTGCCTTTCTCCCTATGTCCCACTGTGTTTCCTTCACCAGTACAGCCTGCTACTGTGACTCATCTGCCTAGGGCTTAATGAAGTTAGTCTGCGGCATCAAAAGCAATTAAAGTACTTTTGTACAGCAGCTCCATGCAGTTACCTTTAGCTTGTCCTCTGAGAAGTCCTGTGCTGCATCTGCAAAGAATCCTCCGCAGTTTTGCAGAAACAGGTGTGCTGGATCTGCATGTGAGAAGAATAAACCAGGATTGCTCCTGCCCTCAGTTCTGCACTGCTCATAAGGCTGGCCAGTCCTGGGATGGAGAGTGTGGCTCTTGGAGTCAAGTGGTGAGGAGTGAAACTTGAAGGAGGATTGAGAAAGGAGGTTGTTAACGGCTAGGTCACAAAATCATAGAATATGCTGAATTGGAAGGGACCCATAAGGAACATTGAGTCCAACTCCTGGCCCTGCACAAGACCATACCAAAGAGTTGCATCATCTGCCCAAGAGTGTTGTCCCTCTGTACTTAGGTTAGAAATGGGCTTGCTGTGTTCCTGAAGGTCTCACAGACTCATCCTCTCAGGGTGGCAGTCTTTGCACCTCCATTCTCTAAAGGCACAGGCGGCACCTGTGAATATAAGCTGTAAGATGCTGATGTGCTCTTGGGTTGCTTAGGACTCTGGCTGAGGTGTTTCAGTTGGGCACCATCATGAAACTCATTCTTTTCCAGTGCACTGAGTACTAGCCGCTCAACAGTGAACATAATCCAGTTCAGTAGATGGAATGCAGATTCATTCCCACTTCAGAGGTCAAGGCCTCGATACCATGTCTCTTACACACTGGCTAAGCACACCAGCCATCCCTTTTTCCAAAGGCTGCTGTCCCAAGTCCAGCTGAAAAATTTGTAGGAATTTGGACTTCCCAGTTAGCAACAAGTAAGTGCTTCCTAAAAATTTTTCACTGCAAAGTCCCCCACCTCAACTCTCACGCATGCTAATCCACACCCTCTGGGATTTTTTATCTGAGCAGATGACATTGACAGCCAGCTGGATATGCACATCTCACTCTCCCTAAGGCCTGTACCTTGTTGGTATCTTGCTTTCCCTGATGCTGGAACTGATCCTCCTTTCACACACAGGGCCTTCAGGCCAAAACTGAAAATTAGGTGGAGCACAGTCAGAGAAAGTGAGCAAGGAGTTAACAAAGCTGAGCAGCAAACACATTTCTGGAAATGCATGGACTGTCTTCCTAAGCCGAGATGGAAGGTACCCCAAGGAGAATGCAAGAAGCAAAGATGCTCCAGAGATTTACAGGGAGAAAATAAGGATAGCTGCAGATACAGAAAAAGCAGTATGCAAAGCAGGAACAGGATTTGAGAGGAAGATATAACAAGTAGTGCAATTCTTAACAGCTCTTACTCTGAAAAAGGGAAGTGTGGCAGAAAGGAGAGAACAGCTTGCTTTGTAGCTGTGGCAGCAACAGAGATCTGACACCCTCTCCTCCTGCTCATACCTTGCCAGTGCATCTGCCTGACCCCCACACTGGAAAGGATAAGATCCCTGTTCTCTTGTTCTCCATAGTTTGAGTCTTGTTTCTTTACTTTTTAAGCTTCATTTATGCCCATTTCATTCAAGCAAAGCAATATAGACACGTATTTTTCATCTTCTTTTGTGCCCTATCTCAAGGCTTGTGGTTTTATGCACACTATATATTATGTGTAATGTTTCCTGGCAGTGGATGGAAACAGGATGCACAAGCAAGGATGTGTGTGTGTGGTCTCAGGAGGTGATGTGAATGCATGGGCAATACCCTTGGCCAAAACCATGCAGCGAAGGAGATAATTTTAGAAATAAGTGGCATGCTCTGCCTATAGGAAGAAGTCTGGCAGGAACTGGTCTTGGGCTGTTCTGCAGTGTGTTTCTTTCCATTACAAGGATAGGACAATAGTATGAATGAACTAGCTGAGCTGCAGTCATACAGAAGAAATCAGGTCCTGCTTCATTGCTTCAGCCCAGTGCTGAGCAAGGAGTTTCCTCCTCTATTGAGTTTTCAAGCTGCTGTTCTGGGGTATCAAGATGGTAGTATCACCCTTGGAAAGAGTATCACCCAGGTCTGCAATGGGCACATCTGCCTTTTAAACTGGTCAGTGTACCAGCTTATAAACCATTATATGGTGATTTGTTCCTCACTATATGTTTCAAGATTTCAGGCTGCTCTGCCAGGGGTTGGTCCTCATCCCAGCTGCCCAACAGGTCTGTCATGAAGACCCTCAGAAACTTTGCTGAAAAACACCTGTTCTAGGAAAGTGTTAGTACTCTTCATCACAAATGGAACAGGCTTTTTTTTCTAGAAATTGGGGAGAAGCAAACAGTAAAACTCTCATTAAATGAGCAAACAACAAGCCATAATGCTACACAGACAAACCCAGATTTTCTTACACTTCACTCGCTAGGACAGAGTCTGTGGCACTGTGGTTTGAAAAATTGTGATCTTTCACATCGTGATTCCAGCACGATGTGAAGCAAGAAATGAGTGAGTGTTAAAAGACACTTAGAGTCCTAAGTAGCTTAGTTGTGAGTGGGTAGCCTTTGTAACACCCCGTGAGCTCTCTCCATGTCCTCTTCCAGGAGTACAAACCTGCTGCTTCTACAGCTCTGCTTTTGGGGTTAGCTTTGGTTTTAGGGTGTTGGGGTTTGGGATGAAAACTGATCCATTGCAGAAATACCTACCCCAGACATGAGGAATGCCACGTGGACATGGCCAAAGGCAGCTGTGTGAAGCAGGAGGGGGTGGGTTGGTGGTGGTGGCAGGTGGTGCCCTCTGGGTACACACAACTCCTATTGTGAGATCTGCAAAATGAGAGAAAATCTCTCTCTCACACAGCCTACAACAGCAAGCAAATAGGCAGGCAGTACACCAGCACCACAGCCAGCACGCTTTTAGTCAGTAGCATCTCCAGACTGTAATGTATAAGACATTTCTCAGATAGCACATCAGTTTCTGCTAGCTCACCATGCAGCAGAATGAAAAAGGCTGGATTATCAGGAAATGTTGGAGTGCAGCACTCTCATTTGAATGCTGGGAGCATTGTGGGGTAACCTTCCTCTGCCCATGGGCTGCAGAGATGTTTTAACACCCTCATTCTGCATTCCCCTTGAGCCACAAGGTACCTCTGATCACTTACTGAGTTCAGGGGGTTGCTAACATGTCCTCCCTGAAAGACTGCTCTATCACTGCAGCTCTTGCCTGTTTCTTGCAAGACAAGAATAGGATAATTATTTCTAGTATTTTACATGACAGAGCATGTAAACCAACCTTGTAAAACTACTAGCCTGCACACAAGTTTCCAGAGTACTAGTACAGAGACAAAAAGAGGTTATAAATTAGATTTGCAAGACAGTGATTTAGTGTTGAGATACTCATTGAAATTCAGAGATAAATGACTGGGGAGCCTCACAGCTGTTGAATATTTTCAGTTCTCCATCAATATAACGGCTTTTGCCTGCTGGGGTCTGCCTATTTCTAAGTCACAGGGATAGTGAAGCCTTGTATATTTTGGGGACAGAGCTGGAGTAGATGAGGAAATTACTGTCCATGGATGTCTTTACTGCCAGTCTTCTGGAGTCACAGCTGAGTTTGAAAGTACAGCACTAACTTGGGGTAACTCCATATAGATGAGGACAAGATGCCTTGGTTATAGTGGAATTATGTTGGAAGTAGTCCAGACTTCATCCTAATATGAGGGGAAATAAGGAATTCTTAAGTGAGGGGAATTCTTTTAAATACTAATTTAAGAGAATTTGATACGAAAAATCAGTTCTTATTTAGAGGCTATGCTTAAGGCTAAATAAACACCTGTTAAAATAACAGGTTTGTGTAGCTGAGTGTTCCTGGGCAGTAACCATGTTAGAGTCCTATTTTCTGCAGTTGTTTGAAATGCTTGAGTTTACCTGATTTTGTTTGTAAGTGCAACACTATCTATTTTTTCATTGCTTTGCCAATCTTGTCGTTACTTTCTGGTGCCTCAGACTATTTGAGGTATGTTTTTTGGATATGACACGCCATACAACATAGCAGAATAAAAATGTATTGTGCCTATATGTCAACACTTTGGGCCCTGTGTGCTGATGAGGCCCTTAGCAGAGCCCTTCACTTAGCAGATTGTGTGCTGCTTCTGTCATCCCCGGCTCTAGCAATGCATGTGAGGGCTGTGTCACTCCTGCTAACCACTCACATTCCATGAGCTCATTTTGACTGGGGATACCAGGAGGCACACGCACTTGCGAAGGCATTATAGTAACAAAATAGTGTCAGTGTTTCAGATTCTGATTGCTGAGTACAACATGGTGCAATGCTGAGAAGAAGGTCATGCTTCAAACCGTGGGGAAGGGAAGGGGAAAGGGAAAGGGAAAGGGAAAGGGAAAGGGAAAGGGAAAGGGAAAGGAAGGAGAAGTTCCTGTTATGTGATCGTAGAACTGTCTGTTGATCTGTTTGTTGTGAAAAGTCACGGAGAAAGGAGGTAAAACCATCTTGAGTGATTGAATGAACCTTCTTGAATGTTGTCTGTGTGGAGATGGAATCTCATTACCTACATCATCAAATATCTCCCTCTTTCCATAAGAAGGGGGAAGTTTGCGGGAGGGGTGATGAAGAGAGGGGGAAAGAAAATGGAAGGCATGGGATAAGATTTGAACACTACACTGACAGATACCCTATGATTGCCCAGTGGCTAAAAATAGACTTCTGCTAGTGTGCACATAATGATTTTCAGCCTGTCTCCAAACTAGATGTGTGTAGGCTTTACAAATGCCCGTTTTCTTCCCATGAAGACAGAAGCAGGCTGCATCCCTACTGCTTCCCTGCACACAGGTACACAAGCTCCTGACTTTCATTTGTACTCATTTAGACTTGTATTTAGACTACAGATGAAGCAAACTCTGTGTGCTTAGTCTAAACAAAGAGCCCTGACTCCCAGTTCCACCTCGCCTTTTCATGCTTCAGGACGAGGAGAAATGGACTTGGGAACTGGGAAGAATGAGACTCCTGTGCAGGGCCAGCTTGAGGAGAAGCTGTTTGGGCAGCTCATCCCCCGAGATATACAGGGGCAGGTTTCCAGCTGGTGCTGCTCTGAGGAGCTCTTGTAGCCAGGGGAGCTGCAGGGATTTATAGTGGATGAAACTGAGACTCCCAAGCCTGCAAGCATCTGGTGCTGACTCACTGCTGCGTGCAGCAGGGTGTGGATGTGGTGTGAGAAGGCACTGACATCTCATGCTTTCTGCAGCAAATGCAGCATTAAAAATGGGAGCATGGCAGGACCAGCTCTTCACACTGAAGGACAGGCTCACTCTGCAGCAGCTTCCTGATGAGGCTGAGAGAAGGGGATTGGAGGTAGCTGTGGGGGGGAAACAACATACAATGTGTTATACAGAAGCTGTGAGGCTGTGGATTTGTTTTAAACTTTGTTTTCAGTTCTTTGCTTCAAAAGAGATTTCTTAATCTAAATCCCCTTCTTCTCACTGCCCACACAGGAACAAGAAAAGAAAATACTTGTAAACAGCACCTTTAGTCACGGAGTATTGCTTCTGTCACATTACTGGCAATAGTGTGTAGCTCTGTACAAACTGCTGCCTGCCTGTGCTGCCAAACCCCTGCCTACAGGAGCCCTCCTCACTGTCAGATGTCTCAGCTTCCACATGTGCTCAGTGAGAAGCAAGATTTATTGCAGTGATAAGTGGTCTCTGAAGTGCAGTTCTGCTGCTCCGTAACTGAAGCCAAAAGCCCGGCTGTTCCCAGGCCTCATGTGACTCTCAGCACAGCCAGCACTGCCTATTCCGTGTAGTGTTCCTGGCTGTATTTCTTCCCCATGCCCGTAAGCAATGCCCCACTGAGAATTCTGCCCTCCTCTGTCTCCAGTCCTGTGTCTTAGATCCACACAGGCAAGCAGTTCACTTGTGAGGCATGTGCAAGCTTTCCTCTCCCCACTAAAGTGCTAGTTAAGGAAAAGGACAACTCTTCTCTTACTGTGAGCAGACATCAGTCATGAGCATCTTCCTAAGATAATGTTGCAAATACAGTGTGCTGGGTATGAGCAGCTGCTTTTGTCAAAGTGGCCTGGCAAAGCTATCTCTCCTAGGCAGACGTTTCACCTGAGGCTTTCTGAGCAACTTCCCAGGAAACATCACATTAATAGGGGAGTACAAGCACTGCAGGATGGGTAAGAGGCAGCCCAGGCTGGAGGGAAGGTCCACATGTTGGGGTTTTTTTGGTTCTTATTTGCTCACTTTGTTTGTCATTTGAGGAACTTCTCTGACATCTCCTTTATGAGCACTGCTTTGCTCCTCAGGTCCCAACAATCAAATACACAAAGCCTTCTGCAGGGATCCCAGAGGGTCTGAGAGTTCTTTCTGCATGGAAGTGTTTAGGGAAAGCATCAGGAAACAAGGAGAGGTAAGGATACAAGAACTGGAGAATGGCTTCAGTTACTTTACAGCTGAAACATGCCAACTAAGGGCATTTAGGTATTTTCCTAAGCACCATACATGTCTGTATTTCCAACCCAACACATGCAGTCCAGAACATGGAGGGACTGTATCAGAAAAGCTGGGGTTACCCAGCAGATTCCCATTGCCCCGGTCAGCCAGAAAGAAATGCCGGTGATGTACAATCACATTGCTGAGCCTGGACAGGATCCAGCCCTGAAGATTTAATTAGATGTTAAAAGCTGTTGTGCTGCACTCACTGGGAAAGCCATTTGCATGCATGAGGCTCCTTACCCTGACTGTCCCAGGGTGGATTTCTAGGCTATGAGATGTGCACAGAAGTCACCCAGGGCAGTGTCTGAAGTCACCACAGTTGTAGTTCCTTCCATTCCAGCACACAGAAACAGGCCAGAAAGTGAAAACAGGACATGGTTTCCCAGGGTGTCTTGTTTCTACCAACTGCTGTGATCCTTGGCAATAGTGGAGGGAAAGAAGAGAAACTGTCTGCAAGGAGCTCAAAGAATGAAGCAGAGCTGTTAGCATTATTGAACTGAGGTCTTTTATACCTACAGCCATCTTAGAAGCTATTTGTTAGCATCCTTGTTGCAGGCAGTAGGCTGATGCTGACTCTGAACAAATGCCCCTGAATAAATAGTGTGATCACGTTACCTGAGGATGGTGGGAAATAAGGTGCGTATGATACAGGTTGGCAATTCAGAAACCTCAGACTGAGTGTACCCAGTTTCCTGAGCATTGGCAGCAGAATTGCTGGCCTTATGAGCAATGATGGGACACAACAGTAAGGCTTTCAAAAGTATTCTTGGTTTGGTTGCAGCACGAAGAAATCGGGACAGATGGCAAGTGGTCTAGACAGTGTTTGAAGGCAAGAGATATGACAAGTTTAGCAAGTTTAGCCACTTACATGTTACTGTGTTCAGGGACAATACCTGTAGCTGATAACCCAGCATCCACAACATGGCTAAGTCCATGACATCTTAGTTCAGTCAATTTCATTAAGAAATGCTCACTGATATATATACATGTACATATACATCAAGCCACATCCACGACAGATGTAGGGAGCCACACTGACCTTTGTGAAGTTAAGTCTCAGCACCAGCAGAAGCTGATGCTTGTGGAGTATAAAAACACTGGGATTAGATTAATTTATTGAAACTGTAGTGGCTTCAAAATACATTGGTGGGCTCAAAAGCTTGCCTAGCTTTTTCCAACTCAGTCCATTAGTCTACCAAAAGACACTGCTTCCCAAAAGAGACCTTAACTCATCTAAAAGTTAAGGTGTACAAGAGTTACAAAGAAGGTTCTGCCTTAAGGCAGAACAAGGTAACTTATTCACCTCTGCTACTGCAAAAAGTACAATTAAATATTCAGTGGTGTGACACGGATATCTCTTGCAATCATCAAAACCATTGCATATAGTCATTATATTTAGCAGGGCATGCTTAAAATGGAAGGAATGATGTGAAAAGCAAAGAAAGTTTCACATCCCTCAATAGGTTACCAAAAAAATCCTCCTCTGTTTTAAGATGGTAATGAAAGAATCAAGGCTTTCCTCTCAATGGAAGACATGATTGCTGTCAACTGAGTACTATTCCAGAGATATCCAAAGTAGCAAATAGCCTCAAAAGACAAGCACATACCTTCAGATGAGGATGAAAGTGTGCCCAAGATCTTCATGTCCATCTCAGCCATGGCCACAGTACAATGTAAAAAGCCAAACCAGAGAGTACGTCTGCTGTTTTGTGGCCCAATCTGAAAGTCCCTGTGGAGGAATAGTACTCTGTTTTCTGGAGATAGATAATCCCAACATTAGGGCAAATCAGAAAGAACAGAGAAGGAATGTACAAAACCAGTAACAGTGAGGAACCAGACACACTTTAGTTTCTAATGCTCTTTGCAAGAACCTGGATACTTCATGTTTAGGCAAAGGCAAATTGAAATTAGGCTGATGCATAGAAAAGTGGATTCAACATTTTATCCTTTGTTGAACAACCGCGTGAAGCACCATAGGCATCTATCTCCATGAGAAGGCACAGAGACAATAATCCACACTGCTGAGTGTGATGATAGTCTGTGTTCATGGCAATGATGTCAGAGCAGAAAAGCTTGTGACACAAAAACAGAGATGGAGGAGATCCTTCCCAGCACTTGCTGGTTGTTTATAGGGAGTCAGAAGGGAAAAGAGTCCAAAATACCACAAATCTTATTGAAGGAGTGACCCTGTTTACACCTGGCCCATATTTAGCAAAGCCCAAATGACAAAAAGTCATTAAAAATGGGAGGAAAGGAGAAGAAAAGTAAGCCTTCCCTAGTCAGGAAGGTTGGCTAGTAGAGATCTGCCAGATATCTGGGTTTGTCTGCCAGTGAAGAGCAGCCAGATGGACAGCACCTCCCCTTCGTCAGTGTGGAATATCCTCAAGGTCCTCTCTCACCTAAGGATGCAGGACAATCTCAGCAACCCTGCAGGAGTTTTGCCAACAAACCCACATGCAGTACAATGCCAAGCAGGAGGGCAAAGGATGCAACTCCAGTGCTGCACTGCGGTTTCCTTTCTATGGATTTGCCACTGTCACCAGTCCTATACCACAGCCATAGTGAGTAGCCTCTGCACATTCTAGACATGAAGGCTGTGGGCCAGCTGAGTGCTGGAAAACCTGTTGCCAAGACACCTTATCTTCCACCAGCACAAACAGTCACATGTCAAACCTCCAAACCTGCAGAACACTGGAATAGAAGATCGGTCAGAGGGCAGACTATGAGGAATTTGCTAGAAGTGACTTCAGTGATAATCACCTCAGGCATTACCCGGGATTTTCTGTAACAAGATGGTATGCTGAGTTGCAAAGGTTCTTTTCTTCACTGCATCTTCATCTGAAGTGCGCATAATGTTTGCAGGCTATCTATCTGTCAGTTGAGCACCTCCAAAGGAAACCTCTGTTGCTTTTTATTTCACTTAAAGTTTATTGCCTTCAATTTGCAGTCAGCATCCCTAAGTCATAACACCTCAGTCTGAAACATGTGTGCTTTTTTGTCCCTGATGTGTTCCAAAAAAAAATTTTGCAGCCAAAAAATAGTTTAAAAAATGATAGTGTCTTGTATTCACTGAGAGACCTGCTATTACTAAAAACATCTGCACAGTCAGCCTTACAATAGACCAGAAAAACTGAGCATTCTATTTCTAAAATGATGGTGGGTGCATTTTCCACTAACCCAGCTAGTTTTAAAAATGTTTCTCTATATGACAAAAATATTTTAATTCCCCAAATTGTTTAAAAGTCTTACTTTCTCAAACAGGCACTGTGTCATTTTCTTATGGAAAACTTTTTATAGGACAAAAAAAGGATGAGCATGTTCTTTTTTTTTTTTTTTCTTTAATCACTTCATCCCAAGGAGATGTACATTGTATCTATCTGTATCTAAAGTGAGAAATAGTTATGATAAGTATGAGCCTTGTGGAGCTGGACAGAGAATAAGTTGGTTTTGTTGTTGTGTGTGATACAAAGCTTTTTGTAATTGTTTAGAACTATTCTGCCTTATGCTTCCCATTTTTCAAACTCCTGCAGACAATATATATTTGCTAGGAAGTGGACAAATCTGATAGCCCCACTGCAGTGAGGCTGCAGCAGATCCAAAATACTAGCAGGCATGCACACAGACACATGTACATATACACATGACCTGTAGACACAGGCACACCCCTTCCCCATTAAAAGAGTTGGAAATGGAGTTTCATGAGAAGACTGGACAGACTGCACTCATCATGTGCAAGGCACAGCCACAGAACCACAATGATCAGCACCTGTCTACATGTATTGTCCTCATATCTCCCTGTTTCCCCATGCGTACTGGGATCTCTCCTTTCCTGCCTTTGCTTCCTCCACTAAACATCTTGAACTTGTACCATGCCAGAATATCCTTCCCTCACATCCCATGGGGGGTCCCAGAGACCCAAAAGCAGCAACACCTGTTTGAAAGCTGCAGGAGGAAGCCTTGCAAATTGGATCACAGTGGTAGGTTTCATCCCTTGATGTGTGACTGAAGGCTTCTGTGATGGCTCTGGGAGAAGCCAGGCAGGGCATGATTTGAGTAGCCCTGATCTCCCCTTGTCTCTGTGCACTCTGTCAAGGGTGGGCAAATGAGCTTTCATCACTTAACCTGATTAGACTAAAAAATAAAGCTGAATTGTGATCAAAGTGAGTTGTACCCTTCTCTTTCATTTCTGTCACTCTCCAAGTTTAAGATTACTTTCATTATGGGTCTTTGTTAACTATGTCACTTAACAGGAAAGTAACCCAGCCCTAAACAAAAAAGTCAGTGTTTCCTGCTGATTTTATTTCCCTTTAGCTGTGCTACAGGCACACAAATTATTTCTGCATGTTATGATTCCTAGGTTGCCTCCAGAGGCATGTTTTTATGTGAGCTTCGTGCTGTCACTGTCTTGGGTGTGAAGAAACACAGCCACAGCCACATACCCTTGAGGTGGTGTTTCAGTTTCAGATCTCAGACAGATCGTAGTCACACAGGCTACCCTAGTTTGTCCTTTTACATCGCTAAGCCTCATACTACAGCTGTACCTTCAGCTCTGTCACAGATCTTGCCTGTTACAAGGCAAGGGTTTCCAGCCCAAATTTTCCAAAGAAAGGCATATTTTGAAGCACCACCAGTGGAGCTGAGGGTCAGAGGAGGGACCTAACGAGGACAACTCAAGTGCACAGCAGTTTGGGATCCTTTAAGAAACTGCTAAGTGGACATGGTACAAAACTCAAGAAGCCACTGCTGCAGAAATGTTCACCTCTTTAAAAGTGCTCTGGAAAAGGCACAGGTGCTGGGGAGGATATTAGGGTGTCAAGAGAGGTTTGGTTGTAACTTGATTATAGGGCTGAGAGCATCTGGCTGCTTTCAGTCCCTCTGCTCTGCCTTGACTTTTTATCTGTCCAGAGATTGGGTGCCTAGGGAAAGTTTACCGGTCTCCTGTCAGACCTGACTAGCATTCAAGTAAAACAAACTTCATTTAAATAAACACTTGTTTAGAGATTAAGTGCAAAACTGTTTTTTCCTGCCAAGGTCTAAGCTCAGAGCTTTTTATTTCCTCTGCAGCAATGAATGACATCATTGCCACTCTTAACACTGTGTTAAGCATAAAGGAAGCCATCCAGTGTTGAGCAGAAACAGAAAACAACTGCCTAGAAATCTTACATAACAAAAATAAATTACTTTATTTTAAGTATTGAAATTTCAGTAGCCAATGCCTTGTAGCTAGGTGTCTATGGAATTTGCCATGACAAGTCCATGTTGTCCATTGTTTGCAACTTTTACACACTATTCAAATGGAAATTTTCCTTTCTTCATGGTGTAGGTAGAGCATTGTTTGAAAAATTGCACTGAAAAAAATTTTCTGTTTTTCTGAGAGACAGATTAGGGAATTTTTTGCAGCACAGGTTTGGTGGTGCAAAAGAATAGCTTGTGAGTACT
Source organism: Onychostruthus taczanowskii (assembly GCF_017590055.1). NCBI lineage: Eukaryota > Metazoa > Chordata > Aves > Passeriformes > Passeridae > Onychostruthus > Onychostruthus taczanowskii. The sequence goes on along the minus strand of NW_024498363.1, from coordinate 869,956 downwards.
TACTGGATGAGCTCACACAGTCACACATCAAGCTGGCTCTTTAGATATGGAGTTATGTAGTGGCAGCAGGGACACTACTCCAAAGCACCCGTATGCGGAATTATGTTTCATTTACATTTTCGGTGCACTTGTCAGAAAGGTAGATCAGCCTTGATAGCTTTTGGAAGAGAGAGAGAGTATTTTGGCAGCAGGTTGTAGTCAGCATCTTGCATGTGCAAGTCGCTCCTTTTCAGGTCTCTGTGTGAGCATTGACTCACATCTGCCTGCCTCCATTTTCTGTGGTTCTGCCTGTTAGTTTTGCAAGTTGCTTGAATCATGTGGGATCTAGACAAGGTACAAAACTGCCAGCCCAGTGAGGGTTACAGGTTTGGTCACTGGTGGTGGGGCTGAGGGTCTGCCCCAGGCAGAGATTTACCAGTTCTCTGAATGCCTGCCAGCTCCCTTGTGGTTCATCAGCTTCATTCAGCTGCTTCACACAGCCATTTCTGATTAGTGACACTCCGTTTGCAACCATGCGGGATGCTGACTTGTTGCTGTTATGATCAAGGTGTGTCTAAAATATCTCTGCCTCTGTGGATCTCAAATACTATAAAGGGGAGACAACAGGGAATTAGCAGGAGGACAGAGATGTCAACAGCAAATTGATTTGATTTAGTGTGTACCTGATAGGAAATTATGGATATTATGCTCTCTATGGTAACCTTGTTCTTCCCAAAAGAGAGGGGTGGAGAGAGAAGGGGACAATTCAGAGGGAGAGTATATACCTGCTAGTAGTAGCAGGATCCCTGAGAAAAAAGTAGAATCTCTTACTGCATTTTTGGCATGGCTGACAGATTCACCATTAAAGGAAAATAAAGGTGATCTGCCTCCTAGAGTGAATCACCATTGTATGCAATGTTGAGAGGAGTTTGCTTGTGTTACTCATCATCTGGAAGAATAAATATCTGGAATTGTGACCACATTGCCCTGAGGCATGGATTGAGGGGTTTTTTAACATTATTCATCTCCTTTTTTTTTTTTTCATTTTATGAATGATCTGTTTTACTTTTAGCTGAAAGACACAGCCTAGCTCATTCAGTTGATACAGTCTTAAACTGCAAATGGAGAGCAAATTAAAAATTAACAACTGCAAAAGCACCCCAAAGAGTCAAGGATAAGAGCTGGCATCATCAGTGATCCTTCCAATTGCATTGAGAGGATGTAGCACAGGCCACATTTCTATTTTCCCCTTTGATTTGCTATGAGTTGCTGTGAGCAATGTTAAATAACTTATGCTTCTATGCTTCTATCATTCATTTCCATAATTTTTTGGTCATCTAAGATAATGCCCCAACGTTAGAAAAGAACGAACATTGGCTTAGAAACAGTGGCTACTTGTCAAACTAATTCTGGCTGCTCTAGGAGAACAGTCTCTCCTATATGTCTAATTCCCTTTCACTCTCTTCATCTCCACTTCCCTCCTCTATTCATAGTCAGTTTTTGTTCTGAAGGGCTTATCTCAAACTCAGCCATCATTTAAAATCCTGGGATAGTAATGCTGTCTGGCCAGCATTTTAACGAGCATACAATATTTCTGGCATTGGACATGATTCTGTTGTTTAGCCTTTTGCATCCAAGAGCGAGTGTGACTGCATGTACCTCTGTGTGTGTATGTGTGTGCATGCGTGTGCGCGAGGGCTTTTAGTCATTAGTTGGCTAATTTTCTTTGTCACTCTGTCTACCTGCCATACAGCGTATGTTGGACTGTGCATAACAGCTTGGATTTACATTCCATCTGATCTGGGTTGTGTTTGATTCATATAGTTGTATTGTGGCTGTTGCGTGAAGTTGCATTCAAAATTACAAGAACAGTGTGACACGCAAAAGTGCATGAAAAGCAAAATGCACCATTTATTAATATATCTCTAACTGCTCTTAGGCAGCTCCTAGGGCTTTGTCTGGGGCTTGCCTATCTTGTGGTGTCCATCACTGTGTATCCTGCATCTTCCTCTCATGTCAATCCCAGCAGCCTGGAGGCTCAGCATGAGATCTGGAAGCTATGTAGTGCTGTCAGTGGGAAAGGGGTTTTACGGTTCCTCACAACCTCTTGTGACCATTGTGAGACTTGAGATGGCAATCCTGACACTGCTACCCTGGGAAACTCAACTCCATTGGTCAAACAGCCTCTAAACCTGCAAATGTACAGATGCCTTGGCAGAGCAGCTCTGCAAACCCTGCACTGGTCAGGGAGCGGCAGTCCGTGTGGTCAGGAACTGGCTGCTGTGCTTGTGGGGCATCACCTGATGCCTGAAAATGATGGAGAAGGGAGTATCAGGCCTTTGCAATGTGGGAAGTTACAAAGGCTGCCTAAGCTGAGGACCAGTGGAATGCAAGCAGGAGTGGGCAGCAGCAGGGGACAGGCCCTGGCAGAAGAAATGTCTTTGGGAACAAACAGCTGCTCTGGGAGGACAGAGCTGTTGAAATCTTGGAATCACAGATTTCAAAAGATCTTTTGTAGACTCACACATGTCATGAATGCTCATCAGCTGAGAACGGATTTTCTGCAGATAGGAGTAGGGAATGAAGTGTCACACTGGCAGTCAGTGGGTGAAAGCAGCATGTCCACCAAGGTGCTGGAATGTCCCAACATCTCCTGATAGGAAACGGAGTCTCTCATGACCCTGGTCTTTGGCCCTTGACTGCCCTTTGGAAATCCTATGCAGAATGGCTAAATTTGTGGTTGTTCTTGATAGTTCTGGGGTTTTTCAACTTCCTGTATATAAGGAAGAGAGAGCTTAAAAAGATAGTCTAGGGTGCTGGTTAGGTTTTGGTAATACTGCAGCCTTCTTTCAGGAAGAAGATTGTAGATGGTGGTCTCAGATTCCCACATTGTTTATGTTAATTGCATTTTCTTCTGAAGTGAAAAACTGTTATTTTTAAGTACAGTTTAGAACTCATAATATAGAGATGGTGAATTTCTTTGTATCCTCTTCTGTCAGAGAAACCTCATAAAGTCGCAATATCATAATTTATTGTAATACTTTTAAATTTTACCTTCTGATAAAAAAACTGTAGTGCTCTTCTACCAACAGCCCTAATTTTCTGTGTTTTCCTCTCCTCACTTCCATTTCAATGTTACAGACCATGACAGCAAAGGCATTCAATGTATCCTACCATGGTACAAAGCAAGTGTACAAGCAGAGTCTCAGAAATGCCAGCTCTGTCAGACACCACATTTTAAGTGATGCAACTGATGCACTCATGCAGCTGATTCTTTCCCCCCACCACCATGGTTTCAAAATCTGTAAGCTGTAGACACTGTCAGTGTAAAAAGCAGGCTTTGTTATGTCAGAACAAAGAAGGTGGTCTCTCTGTAGCTAAGGCTGTGATTAGCTTTCCTTGTTAAGCTTGGAATTAATCCCTTCTATTACAGTTCAATGAAATTGGTCCATCTGTGATGTACTTGTAGTTCTTGCTAGGTACTAACAGCTTTAGAAAGTCAAGAGTAATTGAATGGGAGAGAGGAGGAAGGTTGTCATACATAAAAACTCAATATTACAATTTTTGCAAGTCTCTGGTGGCTACTGGATGGGATCGAGGGAGAGGATGATTTAAGAAACAACTCCAGCAGGAGACCTAGATTTATGTTTTTCTGTTGTTTTGATTGAAAGCCAATGCACTGGTCTGTGTAAAGAGTGAAGCCTAGTAGCCCTAGAGGAATGAATAAACCAAATAAACTCTTCCAAATTTCTGGCTTGGGTTTTGTAGTAACAGGAAAATAGATTTTCCCTAAGTCAAAAGAATGAAAAATCTTGGTTCATATTAATATATGTTGATTTACAGTCTTTTAATTGTCTTAGAAATATTTTTTATTCTGTTTTGTGTCACTAGCAAAGTATGACTGTTTCCAGCTCCAGACTTCTTACTTTGTTAGTAGTCCAGGCAATGTTGGAATTAGGGTGATTCATCCTTTTTTTTTTTGGCTTTGAAAGCATTTAAGCACAACCAGGCATCAACCCATACCAAAGCACCACATCTTCCAGTAACAGGACAGCATTTAATTTTTTAATTCAAAATGCCAGTCATCCTCTTTTTTTTCTCTGCTCAATATGCATAAAAAATGTTGGGCAGCATGAAGATCTAAGAGGGTATCTGGGGCACTTTTCAAGGACCCGCCTTCAGACCCACTAGGGACATTTGCTAAGGAATTGCTAAGTCTTCCTCGTTTGGAGTAAGGCCTCAGTTCTTCATCCAAGTGACTTGGCTGCACCTACAGCCCTGTTACATCTTGTTACTTCTTCCTGCCCAAATCAACTGGCAGTTGCTTTTCTCCAGATGGTTCCTGTGGTTCATCATCGTGTACTAAGTACAATACAGGCAAGATTACTCTGTACCCAGTTGTGTCACCAGGATGGCCACAACACTCTGCATGCACTCGGGAAATTACAAGTACTTCCACACAACTCCAGTCCTTCATTCTTCTTTGGGAGACAGTAGCTGAGAATTATTCAGACAAGTCTAAAGCAATGTTCAGAAGAGGCATTCCAGAGGAACAGGCAATGGTAGAAGCTCACCCTTTCCTGCTAAGCTGTCACATCTGTTCAGCATGACTCATCAGGGTGCTGCAGCAAGCAGGTTGCTACCTTCTTCATTTGTTCATCTGAATCTCCTTGCAATCATGTAATCTGTAATGTCCTCTCCAGATTTTGCTGCCATCATTCATGTTATTGCCACTTGGAGACTGAATGTTGCACAGTGTCCTCTGTTACTGCCAGCTCCCATCCACTCCATGCCCATAACCCATTCAGGATGCAGCTGTGTAAGTGGAAAAGCAAGAGAGGAAGAATGTGTTCAGAAAGTTCAGTGCTGTCCTTTTGGTAACACAGGTAGGGAGATCCCTGGCTATGGCTTTGTGCCGTACTTTGGGGTATGCATAGCTTCCTCCCAGGTATTGCAGTGTCTAGACTGTATCAGTTCTTTGGGATGTTCTTTGCAGTCCTTGACTGGCTTATGAGAGCCACTGCAGTTTCTCTTCCAAATAAAAAAGTAAGGTTGCAAGAAAGTATTATGGCTGTACAGGATCCCAAATGCAGACAGTTCTACAGGCTTTACATGGAGACCTCTGTTTCTCACACACACCATCTGAGAATTGTGCAAAAGATGTTCTTCCTTTTCTAGAGTTCACAGCTGCCCTTAACCCTGAGTAAGGACTTGTGAAAGGCCTATCTTCTTCACTGCCTTTTGTTTTACTTGTGCTTGTGTTGTTTATCTTTGTTTATCTTTATATTTTAACACCCAATACTGGGTAAATATCTGCTGCTACTTCACCCGGTTTGCAGTGAGGTCCTATACCTGTTTGTGACTCCAGACATCTCAAGCAATGACTTCATTGTGACACCTATTAGGAGAAGGGTTGTGGAGCATTGGTTCTTTGACATAAGGCAATGCCTAAGTATGGAGAGCAGCTGCAAAGGAGAAGTTCAGTGTGATTCCTGTTTCCATGCCATCCTTCACTGAGCTGTTTATGTTGTCATTTGCGGAGCATCTTATTCTTTGAGGTACTGTGGCAACTTTGAGGTCACCACTGGACCTTGCCGGAGCTCCCAAGAACACATTCATGAGGTGGAATGCCTAGCCTAGCAATCACCCCCACTTTCTGTACAGCTGGCTTCCTCAAATTTCCTGACCAGTGGCTATCCATGAATAAAACTGCCATGCCACTTCTACTCTGCCTTTAAATAAGTAGTTACTGAAAATGAAGCAGTTTCACTTCCTCCAGTCCAGTAGATGACAATGATGGAGTGGTCTGGTATGCCCACAGTGGCACTGAAATTGATTCATTACATTGCATCAGCTAAAAGACCCAGATTTTGATTAGTTAAACAGCTTGGTTGGCTAATGATTAATATGCCTGGAGGACTGAAATATGTTTTTTCTAGAAGACACAGAAGAGAATCTGTATAAAGTACAGGCTGTGGTACACACCTCTGATTGTCAGAATGGTGACCAGAACAGATTGCAGTTCTGGGGATTTTTAAGGAAAAAGATGGAGTTAATGCTGCAATGCTCTTTGTATTGCATACTCCTCTGTATTGCATGAGGAGCACACTGTTGTTGCTGCAGAGCCATCCATGCAGTCTTGGAGTAAGTGCAAACTTACATCTCTGACTCATAGATCCTTATAGTTTGAAGGCCAGTGGAGCCCATTCAGGCGTGGGATCATGTGAGCGATGGCCACAGCTAAACTTGCAGTTTTGCACCTCCAGCAGAGAACCTTCACAGTGACAGGCAGTGTGGGAAAGTAATTTTACTTGTCATATACTAGGAGATGTGATGAACAAGAGTAAGTCCTAAGTTACTTATGCAAAGTTTTCTACTTGGTTTCTCAGAAAACTCAGCTTTTAATTTAAGGAAGTTTTCCTTGATGGAAAATCTCCAAGGAAGTATCTTGTTGGCCCTGTCATCTGTCTCTTTTCCGGGAAAGTATATCTAGTGTGTGAGGAGGAATGCTGGCTGGTAACTAATAGCAAATTTTACCCTTGCATTTGCCAGCTCTGGTCCTAAAGACTACTGGTCTGTAATAAAGCAGTGAATATATGACATAAATAAAAAAATAAATAAATAAAATAAAATAAAATAAAAATAAAATAAAATATCAAGAATTTTAAGTTGTTACAAGAAAGTTTAAAAAAATTTTGCTCTAGACACCTCTGTGACTCTAAAAGCTGGTTACAGAAGCTCTGCTTTTGGGGTGCTGTCTGCACATCATAGTGCAGACTACTTGGGGTTGGCTAGGTGTGGTGTTAGCTGGGAGACATGTTCCCTCAAACCCATCACCTGTCTTTTGGGCCATAGGCACAACTTGGATCAGTAGTACTCATCTCTCCCTTTGAGGAGAGACCCATCTCTGGTCACCCAGCTCTGGGGTGGACATTTGTAAGGAAAACAGGAAAAAGGGAAGGAGGGATAAAATGGTAAAATAGTTTTTTATTCAGAAAAAAATTGAAAACTAATAGAAGGAAGTACTTTCTCACATAATACACAATTAGCTTATGGAACTCACTGCCAAAGGATACAACTGAAGCCAAAGATTGCAGACCTGCTCAAAACAGGATTAGGCATAACATGAAAAGCAATATTAGCCAGATTCATAACAGTTAATACTTAAAAATAAACAAGGCATTTTGTAAGGAATATAAATCCTCGGGCATCAGGATAGAAACCAAGTTCTAGCTAGCAGGATTTAGGAAGAAATTTTCCCTTGGGCCTGCTTCTTCTGTAGAGTCTTAACAGAGTAACTTGCACCTTCCTCTGAAGCAACTGATGCTGGCCACTGTCAGAGAGGGGACACTGGGTGAACTGGGCCCACATCCAAACAGAGTCTGGCAAAACCAATTTCCTTTATTTAAGTAAATTCAGAATTAAATAGAAATGAAGCAAAAGTTTTGGAAAGCAGAGTGAGTTTCTCCTTTCAGAATCTGTGAGCAAAGAACAGAAATTAGCCTATCCCCATGCTCAATAGCAGAAAACCTAATAGCTAGCCTCATATGCTGATGTAATCTATTGAGTTCAGCGAGACCTAACCACACACATCTTTATGCATGAACATCAGTATGAGTCCAGGAGGCCACATCATCCTCTTTCACTGTATCACTGGAGCCAATCAAAACCCTTTTTTATTTTTAATGCAGCTTTTTAATTTTTAAAGCAATCTCAGTGGGACCTTCTGTGCAGGAGAGGAGGTGTGCCAGTTCTGCTAACACAGCAAGAGAATTGCCAAGACTAGGTTTCTCCTAGGACCTTCCAGAAAAATCTTCTGAGCTTCAGCCCCTATGAAAGAATAGCATGTAAACGCAGTTGACACTAATTGTTCCTAGTGAAGAGTTAGGGAAGGGTTCCCACGTAGAGTAAGAAGGCTCTGCAGAGGGATCTGGACATGCTGGAGTGATGGGCCAAGGCCAGTGCTAAGATATTCAACGAGTCCAAGTCCCAGGTCCCTTCATGTCACAACAACCCCAGGCAGTGCTGGGGGCGGAGTGGCTGGAAACCTGCACAGTGGAAAAGGACTTGGGGGTGCTGGTCAACAGCAGATAAACATGAGCAAACTGTGCCCAGGTGGCCAAGAAGGCCAGTGACATCCTGGCCTGTATTAGCAATAGTGTGTCCAGCAAGACCAGGGCAGGGATTGTCCCCCTGTACTTGGTGCTGGTGAGGCCACACCTTGAGTTCTGTGTCCATTTCTGGGCCCCTCACTACAAGAAAGACAATGAGGTGCTGGACTGTGTCCAGAGAAGGGCAATGGAGCTGGTGAACAGTCTGGAGTACAAGTCCTGTGAGGAGCAGCCGAGGGAGAAAATGAGAAATGAGGCTCAGGGGTGACCTTATCACTCTTTACAACTCCCTGATAGGAGGATGTAGCCAGGTGGGGATCGGCCTCTTCTCCCAGGTAACCAGAGACAGGATGAGAAAACATAGCCTCCACCTGCAGTAGGAAACGTTCAGGCTGGACAAGAGGAATTTCTTAATGGAAAGGGTTGTTTAATATTGGAATGGACTGTCCAGGGACGTGATGGCTTCCAACCTTGGAGATGTTCAAGAAATGTCTGGACATAGCACTCAATGCTCTGCTCCAGTTGACAAGGTGATAGTAAGTCAAAGATTGGACTCCATGGCATTAGAGGTTTTTTCAACATTATGATTCTATGATTCTGTTTCAGATGGGAGAGTATGACAGCAGCAAAACAATGGGGAAGGCAGGGAGAGGAGAAAAGAGGAGTTTGGAGAAGGTACTGAGGTAGGCAAAGAGGAGACTGGGCCAAAAAAAAGGTGGAGTTCAGTCACCATTCAGATGCATCTGAATCTTCTTCTATTGAACAGGCATGTACAAAAAATGCATGTCTGTTTTAAGAAGCAGCTCCCACTCATCCAGATAAACCTGTTGGCAGAAAGTTTTCTCCAAGGAGCCAGCAAAAGCATCACTAATCAATTTTGAAAACTTCCCTAGGCAGCATTCAGTGTCACCTCTGACAGAAAACAGTCTCCACAGAAAGCCACAGTTGGAGAAAATCAGACTCTAGTAGTAGAACCAGGCAGCTTTTCAGTCTTTGGAAAAGTCTGTCCTCATTTTATCAGGTTATTCTTTATTGCTGCAAGATTTGGCATGCTCTGATGCCAAAATGCAGCTAATTTTCTTCTTCCAAACTTCAGAGCAATATCTTGTTAAATCTAGAGAGAGAATGATATCAATACTGGAAATTTTTCTATTCTAAAATCGATTTTGGAAATGGGTGAAGGAGGAAATAGAGGGTTTGTTCTTCATTTAGCATCACACAGGCTCAACAACATGAGTCTGGTAACTGGAAAACTGTCACTTCAATAAGAAACTTCATTAAAGTGTCTGCAATAATTTCCTGTCTAGTGGCCATTCTTGGACCAGATGTGCCAGCAGGAACATGACAAAGAAGCAAGAAATAAAAAGTGAGAGATATACCTATTTATAAATCAGACCAGCTATAAGACTCAAAGAACCCCTGAGACCTGTGGAATGAGGAGCATGAATCAAGAGCTCCCCATTTCCTCCTTCCCCTCTACCCTGAAAAATACACTGTGGAGTGTATTATGTCTTTCAGGAATAACTGGCTGACTTTTATCTTTGGTTTTCTCCTTTTTTTCTTCCTTGAAAACTTTGGATCAAAGTCATTGCTTATTTCCTTGCTGAAAGTTAAACTTTGGCTACAAGTAGGTCAGTTAAAGTTTCGTTGTCTCTTGGGTGACCATATCTGTGCAGATCTGTTAGAGGAGATCTTGTGAAACAGTTATTTCTCCTGATTCCTTTTAAACAGATCTGGCAAATAATAAATGATACAGGGAGAAAAGAGGAAGAAGAGAGCCTCTAGGGGGACAGTGAGAGACGTAGGCCTCTGGATGCAAGAAAACAGACTTTGGGAAACAGGTGTATTACTAACAGTCCTTTGTGATGGTTCCTCTCCCACTTGGTTAGGTTGCTTGAAGTGGTAAAGGACATAGGGTATAATTAGCTCAACTATCCATTTCCCAAGAGAAAGCCACAACCAAGGCACTCAGTCACACTCTTGGTCTTTAGTCAGGATAACCAAGTGTTTTCTCTGTCTCTGCTACTGACCCTCTGTCTATCATATCATCTCTTATCTGGTGTCTGTCTGCTGACTTTGTGTTGGAAGGACCGTAGGGATGAGTCGTCATTTGCGTTACAGATGTTTCTGAAAGGCAAAGTTTATTCTGCTGTTTCAGTACAGCTGTAGTTCAGTAATTGTTGTTGTTGTCGTTGTTGTTGTTTTTAAAGCCATAAAAAGAGCTCTTCTGCACATATCACTGTGGTCAAAGACCCAAGCAGTTATTACAGGAAACATAAAAATTAGAATAGGAAAGCTATAGGGAAAATGTCATAATGCCTTAATACAAAATTGTGATGCACTCCAGTACTCTGAAGTGCTGCCTCCTGCTTCATTTTGTATTTAAAACAGCAGAGTAGAAAGGGAATCAGCAAGAAGTTATAGGAATAGCAGTGGGCTTGGAATAACTCTCAGGGGTTTTCCTGTGTGAGGAGTTTGATGCTGAAGTACTTGGTGGACAAGATGGGGAGACTGGTGATTCTAAAACTGGCCTTGAGAGGATTGACGGAGGTTCTGTTCTCTCTGTCCATTTTTCAAAAGCAAGGATGTTCTCAGTCACATTGCTTGATGGACTAAAAAATTGATCAAATTCAATCTTATATTGCTTGTAGTTAAAATGTGAAGCTTGTTGCCACAAAAAAATGTCATCTGAAACCAGAACAATGATTTGTTGGATTAGATTTCTGAGCATGGAATTGTCTGAAAAGCACTGGAACTGCTCAATGGAAACTGCCATTTTCTTCTTGGAAACATTTGCATGGTAAAGGTACAAGTAGCAGTATCTGGCCAATTTCAAATCCTGCAGCAATGTAGGAATACAGGACAAGGTGATGTGCCGGTGAAGAGGAAGATTGCACTGGCTCAGTTCAGGAAACAATGTGTTTGAGATTGGTCAGCAGAAGGAAATGCTTTAGCCAAGGAATGGGTAGAGCCATTGGCTAATCTATCAGGTTATCAGAAACCAAGCTTGCTGGGGTCCTTCAGGCCAGTCGACAGCATCATGAGACAAAAATGGCAGCTTTCCAATGGCAGCCAGCCAGCTGCTTCTAGGCAGACAGGAATGCACCGCAGTACTGCAGAGCTCTTTCACCTTCAGTCCCAAAGCACTCAGGCAGAAGGACCTTCTGCCTCAATTTGGTACCGTGTTTGTCACATCCCCATAGAGGAGAAAGTCCTCTGAAACTTGTAGGACAACCCACTGAACAAGAGAGGGATGGTGCAGAGGTGAGTAACAGCAAATGTAGCATCAGTCTTCCCTGCGAGCCTTTCTCCTGGGTCTATCTTTTGCTGCCAAGTGGTGGTTGAGCCTTACAGACTTGTCTTTCTCCATTTTCAACCACTTTGCAATGGCATATCCAAAGTGAAGGTGCAGGGACAGCCCAGGCTAGGGGTGAGCAGTGGGACTGGCTAGTGCACAGCCTGAGCTAATAACCTGCTTCAGGTTGTGGGATCTGTGTCACAGCTGATAAACATCTCGCGACTTCCAGAGAGCAGTCCCAGAGTTTGCTTTCAGTTACTCCCCTCTCCTCTTGTAGATCTTTATAGAAAACACAGTTCTCTTTAGAAGATTATGTCCTGGCCCCAGGCTGATGAAAAATGAATGGACTTTCTCCTATGAACAGGTTCTGTGTGGATCTGGGCTAGGAAAGATGTAGCTAGACTTTTGCTCTCCAGAAAGAGAAGAAAAAAAGAAAAAGAGAGAAACACACAGCACGTTAAAACTTGAAACCTGATTCTTCACAGGTGGATTTGGATTTAAAATGTGCACTGTTTCTCTGCACTACCAGACCAAGACCATCTGCAGCCCTTATCAAACAGTCTAATTTGGATGTTGTAACAAGAGATTAGATTTCTTTCAATATCATGCTTGTGTGTTTTAAATAATTTGCCAGATGAGCAGAGAAAACATCCTGTATGCTTTGTTAACTCAGAGTATATATGATCCCAAAAAGTAAAGCAGAGAGACTATGAAGGACAAATTAAACATTATAAAGAAAGTCTTCTAACTAATCAGATCAAATATTCTGAAGTAAACAGGCTTAGGACACTTAGGAAAAACAGTAAGACAGAAGTACAACCAATGTGTGATACAGGAGCTGACACATGTTTCCACTTACAGACCGTAGCTGCAAAGCAAAATCAATTACTTTTTTTACTTTTTGTAATACTAATAGAGTAAATCTCACAAGAAATTAGTAACATTTTAGTTCTGGTTGGGATAAGAAAAACCTTTCCAAGAGGAATCCCAATTTACATTTGTAATTTTTGGTCTGTCTTCTCTATGGCCTTGAAATTCATTGGCCCTTTCAAGGGTCTTTTTCCTTTAATAATACATGTGTACTCTTTTTGGGGGAAAAAAAAGCTAAGCAGAACAGTGATTGCAGAGACACTTACATATGATGTAGGAAATAGTTTCTGCCTCCAACAGCCAGAGGAACTAGGACACTCAAACCACCCTAGTACCAGTGCATGACCATATCAGCACACTGTGTCAGCAGTAGAGTTCACAGGTGAAGGCAAGCAAAGCCTTTTCTTTCTTCATCTACCCTGACCTTCACCCCAGATTTTTAACTTTCCTGCATTTTTGCTCTTTGGAGGCTTGAAGAAACAAAACAATCAGAAAATAAGACCCTGCACAGGCTATTTTGCCTCAGTGTTTTGGGACTGACACCAGAGACCAGCTGTTTGCCCCATGTATGTTCTGGGTTCCCTGTTAGTTGATGTGATGCTGCCCATGCTGAGGTCTTCCTCCAGCTTAGCAATGGAAGAGTGATGTCCAGGTGTCCATGAGCTGATGCTTACCTGAAGCTGAACTGTGTTTGCTGTCATTTCAGGAACAAAAGATGCTTGAGCCTATGTGGTTTTGGAATGTGACAGTTTTTGCCTGTATTTCTGCATAGCAGGGCTATGGAGCATACAGAAGCCTGAATCTCTGGGAACGGGGCTCTTTCCCAGCTGGTGTTAACCAGTTTGCTGTCTTTCAGATGTTTGCACATCCCCTGTGGGGCAGACTGAAGCCCTTGAAATAAGATGATTTATTCTCTTAATAGCCCATTATAAGCAGCCTGAAAAGTTACTTTCCTGGTTTAGAGGTGAAAGGGCAGAAAAGCATGTGTTTACTCAATGTTAACTCCCAGCATGCTCATGAAGAAGCCAGTTGTTTTCAGTACTCCTTGTAGCTGGGTGGACATCAGATTGTGATTTAGGGGGAGCACACCAGAGTGTCACTAGTCTTTCCTGGTGTTTGGGCCTGTCTGCCCGAGCCTTCTGTTGCTGCTCTGCCTGTTCACCCATCGCTGAGGAGCAAGTATCAGGTGCAGACACAGAGGTGTTTTGGTGGCAGAACCCTTACACAAAGATCTGTCATGGTCCAAAAAGAAGCTGGCTGTCCTTTTTCTCCAGATGCAGGGCCTTAGCAAATCATGCAAAGGTGCCCATGGCCAGAGAGGGCACCTGTTGCATGTGTCTGCTTCTGAGGTCTTGATTGAGAGATGCAGCAGGGCTGGAAGAATAGATCAGCAAGATGAAGGGAAGGAGGAGGAGAAGGAGGAGAAAGGCTCCAGACCTATTTTGTAAATCCAATGCCTTCCCAACAGGAACTTGGACCATCAATGGATGGATTTTGGTCTAATTGGATTTCCCCTCCACCACATCCTTGTCCACATTTGTTCAGCGCTTTGAGGGTTCCTCCACAGAGGCTTATGAAAATAAGGCAGGTGGAAGAAAGATAGTTTCATCTGCTTCTGCAGCTTCCCAAGAGAAATGAGGTTGTCTCTTCCCAGCCACTTTTTCATCTGGTTTTAGCAGTGCCTTGTCTGTCATGTATGGCAAAAAAAATTTCCTCCTTCCCTTAAGACTCCAGTACTTTCAAAGAGAGCGCACAGCCTAGAGTTGTGTGTGGTAGAGGAGATCAAGCCCAGATTTCATCTAATCTGAAATAGATGCATGCAGTTACAAGGAGGGTTTTTTGCGGGCTTGTTAACGTGTTAGAAGAAGAAATTCTGATAGTAATCCCAGCATAAGCCTTTGTATCCTCACAGAAACCTTAGAAAAGGCTAGAGAGTCTGGATGTACTGTAACTATAAATTGTCACTGGATTCTTTACCTCCATGCACTTTTAGTGTCACCACAGTGATCCACATGGAAATCAGAAGAAAGAGAAAGAAAATAGAAGAGTTGTTAAGATGCTTCTCACTGCAATTTTTAATGCAGCCTCATTTTAAGAAAGGGCTGATGAGAACAGCTGCACTTAGTCCAGCTGGATACTAACATGCTCAGGTACCCAAATTCATTGATCAGCTCAGATATCCAAAAGCAGTGCTTGACGTCAATGGCCTGCAAGCCTTTGGCAGCATGCCATCCATCTCATAAATCATTGTTCTTTAACTGAAATCTGCCAACTACTACTGCCATGAGAGATTTCTATTGTGCATGAATGTCCAAAAAAAATGTAGAAGATTAATTAAACAGAAGTAATAAACACTTGCCAGTGCCTTTGATTTCAGTGAAAGCTGTTAATACTCAACACCTATGAAAAAATATACTGTATGAGATCATTATTTAATTGAAGAAATATTTAAATAGAGACAGAGTCAAGGGAAAAGCTGAATTCTGGACTATGCGCAATAAAATCTAGCCAAGCCTTTTTTTTTTTTTTTTTTTTTTTTTTTTTTTTTTTTTTTTTTAATGTGGTAGTGTGCTGATTCTAAGGAATGAGGGAATTGATCCAGACTCATGAGCAGGGAACTGGGAATTGCATATGATATGTGTTTCCACATGCTTAAATGTCCACCTGGAAGTGCAATCTTTCATTTAAGAAAAGTTTTGCAGACATTATATTTAGTAGGCAGGAAACCAAACATATGAGTTTAAGCACTCCAAGGGACAAAAATAGCAGTCATAATAGCAAACATAAAGGATCTGAAGATCCATAAGTCTTGGGATCCATAAGCACTCTTCTCTTTCCCATATATGTCTTCCTTTTCAGGGTTTGCTGATCCTTCAAAACAAGTATTTAGAACACTGAAGTCTGTATTACAAATTGGCTGTAAGCTTAGTGGCTGAACAAACTCTTTAGAAAGTAAAAAATCCTAATTGTGGACATATTGTCATGGTCAGAGATACATTTTCTACTTTTTCCCTTTCCTTTTTACATAAGTATCTTTCCTTTAATTCTATGAGCTAATAATCTCTTGCAGTTTTTAATTTACCTTGGACTCTCTCACTCAACAGACCATTGCCAGAATGCGTGCCACCAACTGGAAAATTCCACTTGATTTGCTTGATCTGAATGAGATCCCACTTTTTGAAATCCCACATTTTGTGAGGTCACTGTAAAATGATTGTGGGTGGCAGACATGGTCTGCATTCATGCTTGTTTGCTGTAAGTGTTACTTTTATTGCAAATTTAAAAGAATTCTGGAGAAGATGATGTCACAAAATGACATTGAATCATAACTGGGGAGGGATTGAAGGAGCATTACTAGGCTGCACTGTGTAAGCTGCAATGTGTGAAAGCAGAGGCTGAACCAGCACTTGATTTGATCAGGCAGTAAAATCAGCTCCATGGGTAGAGAGCTGGAGCAGAGCACAAAACCTGGCAGTGAGCTGGTTATGTTTTAGCAGGGGCAGGAAGGGCAGGAAGGATTGGCATGTCTGGAAAATTTCTGTCCTTGATGAGCAGGGCTGGAATTACCACACAGTCAGAGGATGCTCCCGCAGCTCTGCTGACTGTGGCTTGGCACTGAACACAGCGGGACCAGGTGACCTGAGCTTCTCCAGATCTGCTTACTGAAGTTTGACTCTGGACAGGGCTTTTCAAGGCATTTGAAAGCCTCTGAGAGTGAGATTCAGTCCCTTTGCCTACCAGTGGGTATTCCTTGTACACCTTTTGGGAAGGTATGTGTGCATGCTGCATCAAAGTGGTGCTTTAAGCAGGCTGTCCATGCCAGGTTTTGCATAGAGTTGAAGCCCAAAATTTAATTAATTTTATTATTTAACAGACTAAGAAAAGGGAGTTCTTTCTTCAGCTTCCTTGCTTCATTGCTGGAATTAGCTCAGACAATTGCCTCACTTCTTTTGACACCTATTGCTTGTGTCTGTCACTCTCTGCTCTCTACTGAAAATCCAGAAAGGCCTTGGTAAGTGCCAGGGGAAAAAAAAATACACAGAAAAGCTGAATCTCCAAGTTTGAATCCAAAGCAATAAGCTCTAAAATGCCTTTTTTTCAGACTAAGTAGCTGAACTGAGGCTTTTCTTTGTGACCCTTTACTTAATACCATGGGCATGTTCTGTATCAAGATATAACCAGACCTGTCTCAAGAGAGCAGTTAGTCTAGGAGACGAGCCAGGCACACCAGAACATGCAGGGGATGCAATTACTGATGGGTCTGGTTACTGTGTTGAGCCTGCTCCCACACATGAACCGTCTCCCAGCCTCTCTTCCTAGACCTGATTACTCACTTCTTCTTCCTTCCAGACAGACAGATACCTGCAGGTAGGGAAAGAGGACAGCCCTGTTCATGTTGGTTGGAGAGAAGTTGTCCCTTTGCCATCCCAGCACACCTCTGGCTGCTGCACACCTGGCTGGCAGGGGTGGGAGCAGGCCAGCATTTGTCAAGGTGTGGTGCTGCTGGAGCCCACAGACACCCCTCCTGTCCTTGCCTCCTCTAAGTGCCAGGAGGGCATGCTGTGGGCATGGAGAAGAAAGGGAAGTGGCTTCAGCTGGTGAAGAGAAGGGCTGCAGGGATGACTACAGGGAAAATTGTGACAAAAAACAGATACAGACAGAATGGACTGCTGGTTTGACATAGCCTAAAATAAACTATGGGGTAGAGGGTGAAAGGATCTGAAAATGGAAAGCTAAGTGTTAAATGGTAATGAAATGGTAAATGTGTTCTATAGGTCCACTGTTGCAACTGTGAGAGCCAGACTTGGACTTCAGCTCCATGTGGAGTCAGAAGTACAATTTTAGGTAGCCATAATTCTTTTTGAGACTGGACCAGTCTAGTTAGCAAATTTCAAGCCATAATGCAGTTACAGATGAAACCCTGAAATATGCTTTTTCCTGTTTTATCTCAAAGTGATAGCTTCTTCCCTTTCTTTTTCAATGGGACACACTCCACCAGATCACACTGAATATGTGTGAAAGATGGGAGTTAATGAATGGCATCCTGTTCTCCCTCATTAGTAAAATGTGTCTGCTATTGACTTTGGGCCAAACACTGATTTCAGTTATAAGACAACAGACTCCTAATTCTACTAGGAGTTCATACTGTTGCCATTTAAACTAAGAATATAGGAAGAGACTGCTGATTTTTAGGTACCTCCAGTTTTGGCCTCCCTAATTCAAGGCAGCTTCAAGGTAGAATGAGCTCAGTTTCTCATGTTGGTCTAACCAAAACCAGCAGTGTGCCATAGCAAAATGCTTCTATCTTTTGTTTTAGGAGAACCACTTTCTGACTATCTCAACCACTGAACACTAAAACAAGGTTGGGGGTGGGCGGGGGAAGAGGATGGAAAGCATTTTTGGTATAATTTCTTGAAAAATTTGTATTACTTTTTAGACAGATGTAATGATGTCTATGGCACAAGCAGCATATACTGCACCTCTCTGATAGAGATAAAAGGTGCTTGACAATTACACCTAAAATATTTTTATAATTATTCAGTTCAAAGTTTTATATGTCTTCCTCTTTTTGCCAATTTTTCATGTAGTGTATTTCACCATAATTTAGAGCAACTTCACAAACAAAATTGTTTCCTTGCAGCAAAAAATATGACTGTCAGTCTTCCCGTTCTTTTTCAAGAAAGTAGAGAAATAAATATTGATCCAGCTCCTTTTCCAAATTGTTCACTTTCAAATCCCTTCTAAAATATGAAACATTCTCCTTGCTATCTCCTTCTTCATAACTGCTGTCCATTGATTTTTTCAAGCTTTTCTTTTGCTTTGATTACTAGTTAGGAAATAAAACTCAGGAAGTGAAACATTGTTCCTTGTGCTTTTGGAAGCACAAAATTGTTTAATATGTTCATCAGACTCCTTGAGCTTGTTTCTAGTTTTGCAAAATATAAAAATAGGGTTTTTTTAATTTAATTTTTTCTAGTATCATCTCTTAATGGATATCTCTTTGATATCCACATTTCTTCTGATCAGCATGAGTAATGAAGGGAAGATCCTGTGCCACAGTAAATTTCTGCAAGAGCACACAGTGCTAACAGACCAAAGCAAGGAGAAAAAGAAGTAGTTAAGCAAATGTATTTCATATAATTCCTAGTTTGTCATCTGTGAATTCATTTTTCCATTAGTCAACTCTTTAATCAGAGCTATCGTCCACTGATTTAGACTTATCTTTCCCACATGTGAGTATTCTAATCTAGTCTTCGTTTTCATCCCTAGCTAAAAAGGAAAATTTTCATCTAGATGCTCAAATTTACTCATTTCCATGTCAGCACTGTCTCAAACTATTTATTTTGAAGAGCTGCTTCTAGCATTATAAGCATTAAAGAAAGCTTCTCCAAGTACCACTCCTTATTGGTAAATGTAAAGAAAGGCAGAGAAATCATGAAAAACATCAGACAGAAGATGTCTCTGTCTCCCTTCCCCCTCCCTCAGTAGCATCAATTTCTTATTTCATTCAAGTTATAAGTGACTTTGGCAGATAAATTCTCCTGCACTGTTTGCCCTTTTGTCTTGAAGCAGACTATTTGCGCTGCAAAATGCAATTTCATCCTATTCAGTGAATTTCATAAAGGCCATGGAAAATTAATGGCATCCAGAGGTCACATCTACAGCACTGTGAGAGTAAGAGATTGCACAAGCCATGTGACTTTGCTCACCATGGGCATGTTACCAACACAGGGCTTTCATTACCTCCATGATGTGGCTGCTGCCAGTAACAAAATGTATGGCTTTGGTGTAACGAAGCAGTGTTCAGTGAGTGGAGGAAGACAGCAATGTCTGCCACAGCACTATCTGTGTCCTGCTGACCAAGGTTAAATAAGACAGACAGCTGACATAGGCCTCTGATACAAGAGGAAAGTTGGAAAAGACATGAAGTCAGCTTTGCTTGACTGTAAGAGAATCACCCTGAAGAAAGAAAAATCATTCTGTTTTGCCCTGACATACTCAAACTTTGACTTGTCTTCACTGACCTTGAAGTATTTTCCAGCAAGGAAATGCATCCTTTAAAACACAGGTTTAGGCTAGAAGTGATGTTCTTAATTTATGTTTACTGAGATCTCTGTGCCAGGAAGCTTGCTGAGTTTCTGCAGGTTGCGGATTGGTAAGGAAGGCTGCAGGAGAGGGCTGGCAGCAGAAAGGGAAGAGGCACCACTCCCCAAAAGCAGCTCCCACAGGTCTCAGGTGCAGCCTTGTGCCAACAGCAGCAGCTCTGGCAGCACAGAGATATGATGCCTGGGCGCAGCCACAAGACTGCCACACATGCCAGGCTGGCATCCTAGTCCTTTCTCCCTCAGTCTTTCCAACCTTGGAGAAAATCAACCATTTACTACTTTTTTGTTAAAAGGCTCAACCTTCTCTCAAAATTTGTAAGAGTAACAGAAATTGGCCATTACTAAGTCCTTTATCCTTTCACAGGCTGGTAATGTGCTCCTTACAGTTCAATCTGCATCATTATTGAGTACAGCAGCCAAGGAAACTTTGAAAGCAATATTTACAGGCAGTTTGAAATGGATTGCAATGTTTTCCTGGCTATGGTAAAATGCTGAATTAGTGCAACCAGCACACAACATAGACAAAATCTCTTGAAAATTTATTTCCTTCTTCAAGCTACATTTTAGCTTTCACTTGGAAGGAAAAAGGGAAAGTCTAGATGTTTGGATAGCAATGCAAGATAAGCTCAAAGGCTTATCAACAAAACAATAAAGATACCTAGTGAATTATTTTTAGATATATATATATATAGATATAGATATATAGATATATAGATATATAGATATATAGATATATAGATATATAGATATATAGATATCCTGCTGTTCTAAAGTAATCTCGGGGGTTTTTAAGATTGTCTCGGGGTTTTTAAACAGCTCCGACTGTTGATCTTGTTTTACCTCACATTAGAAGATACTATTTTTAAAAAAGCCTGCATCCTCTGTATCCTCAGGAGAGCTCCACTGCTGTCCCTGTCAAGCATTCGCCTATGATGTTGGCCCTGAACACTTGGTAGCTTCCCTTTTCATTGATTTGTACAAAATTTCTGTCCTGTCTGCAAGACTTTCAGGAGCTTCTCTCTCTCTTTCTCTCCTTAGGTTGGTACATCTGCCCAATAACTGTAACATGTGAAGCACATTCTGCTTTTTCGTGTAAAGAACACCAAGTTTTGCTGGGCCCAGGTGTTGTATTCTCTTCCAGTCTTTGGGTCATCTTTTGGGCTTTGTTTAGCCCAAATTGCTGGCTGAAACCCATGGAATAATGCTATTTGACAATCAGTGAGATGAGGGAAATGCCCAGGGTCTCTCTTGCAGGGTGGTGGACAGCAGTTTTCTGAGTCACCTGCAAGAGGTGGTGACACATTTGATGCTCAAGCTTCCCCTCAGCAGGTTTCTTTCTTAAATGTACACCTCGTGGCACTACAAAATGGATGGGTCAGTTGAGAAACCATAACAGTTCAGCTGTAGACTGAAAGAAGATTTAAAGACAAACCCACCTAAACATTAACTAATGAAAATATACTTCATTTTGATACCAAATGGCTCAAAAAATTGTGAGTAAATGGAGTGCTTGGAAGGTCGTTGGTAGGGTACCACATGCACTAACAGTTTTCTACAAGGAACCTTAGAGATTAGGCTCAGTCTGCAGAAGAAAGGTGAGCCTCCATCTTTCCTGTAGGCTCCCTTCAGGTACTGGAAGGCCACAGTTAGGTCACCCTGAAGCCTTCTCTTCTCCAGGCTGACCAACTCAGTTCTTTCAACTTTTCCTTGTACATGAGATTCTCCATACCAGCAAAGAATCCCTTTTAAAACTGAAGAGCAAGAACCAACGATAGGACTGCCTTAGCAACTCACATTGTGCTGGAAAGGCAACTGCCACATGTACACAGGGCAGTTCTTTTGGCTATGTGTCTGAATGCATTGTTGCCACATTTCCTCCCTTAGCTGGACAAAAATCATTGCTTTCTGTAGAAAGTATGATGTTCCTTTGGACTGTGTGTTCTCCTTCAGTGGAGCCTGTCTTCTCCTGATCAGGCTGTTGAACCATTTTCTCATTCCTGCGTATCCATCCTTTCTGCAGGTCTGTATCTGCATGAATACATGGGTATGTAAGTGGCTCTATTAACACAGCAATTGCCTGGAATCTGTTAGCATTTCATTATAAATCTGATTTTTGACAGATTTATAACCAGATTGTAGAAATTAACTGCTGGAGGAAATGTGCCATTTATTCTTAACAAGAACACATTTTATTTTTCTGCAGTGATTGTTACTAGACTGTTTTTTAGAGGCTAGAAAAATGATGTTAAGCTTGTTTTCATGTGCTTCTTTTTAAGTGAAAAAAATTTCAACCTTTTCATAAACATTTGAAAACTGTCTGGTACAGTAACATGTTTATTGCATAGTCCTCTCTGATGTTTCTTGAGAACAGGAACTGATTAAATGGCATTACTGTATCAGCACATTAAAATACAGCTTAACTGTAGAAAAAAAACAGCTGAATAAAATAAGGTTAGCAGGTGAAAAAAATAATGTCAGAACAAACAGTGTTGTTGATAGATCGAAGGTAGTCCTTTCTGTTGCAACTATACTACTATATTCATTTTTTAGAAAACCCAAATTGACAGCAGATGTAACGGACAGCATTCCACTGCTCTTGCAGTAACTTCTGAAGTTTTGCTGCAAGTGAGCCCAAGGTGAACTACTGCACACTTTTTAATGCAGGCAGTGGAAGAAGTGGCAGGAGTGAGGGCAGGGGACAGAGAGCAGACTGTCAGGACTGGTCTGGGTGTAAGAACTTGCTCCTCTGCAGTCGCAGCTGCCGTCTGCAGCAGTTCACTGAGGTCCTGGCAGGGTTCACTGAGGACACCGAGCTGCTGCCTGCTAATGTGACTGCTCCTGACACATCACGCAATCCTTGGAAGCCTGTGGGAGTCAGTCCCACCAGGACTACACTACACAGTTATGAAAAAAAATTCTTTCAGGCTAGCCAACCTGAAATCTTTCTGCTTTGCCCTAGTAGTCATGTTTTCTAGGCCATTCTTGTTTGTCTTTTTACTGTCACAAGTATGATTTCCCTGAGTGCCACTTCACACACGCTCATTCTCTAGCAGCACTATAAACAGTGACAATTTCATACCTCCAGGCAGGAAATTAGGGAAGGAAATGAGAAAAGGTTCCCTTGCTGCAGAAAGCTCTGTCTTTGGTACGAGTTCGAACTCCTTTGACAGTTTGCAATGAAAGAACCCTGCTTAAAGAGTCCAAAGGATCTTGGCAAGGCATAACCTAATAATGTCTCTCTCCACCACTCTTCTCTGGAGAGAGAAATTCCAAACAGGGGAGTGGTAACTCTGTATTCTTCAGAAACAATGGGTCCCATGGCTATGCTGGTGGATAACACAGTCAAAATTTCCCTCTGCAGCCACCCAGAGAGGATTTTTCTCTGTGGTCTCAATGAGCAATTTCCAAGGAGGACAGAAGACTGGAACCTGTAGCAGAACCTGCATAAGAGACCTAACAGCTCTGTCTGAGATTTTATCATACCTTTTTCCAAGGGAATTGACTCATTTCAAGTTGAGGTATTATTTTTAACAGCAAGAGAATAAAGCCTGTCTTCCTGTCTACAGGTTGTATTTCCGAACTTTGTTTTGAATTGTACAGGAAATTTAAATTTTAAAAAAAGTAAAAAATCGAAGGCCATGGAAATCTCTGGTGTGATACAAATATCCAGGTAAACTGACAAATAAATCGAGTGCATTAGAAAGGAAGCTGTCTTTGATAAGCATCCTTGTTCTTTGCTAGTCTTCATACCTGCCTGTTTATTGGGAATCCTTTCTTGTAATGCTTTCTTATCAAAGATATCAAAGATATATTTGGCAACCTGTGAGCAACCCTTTGTGTTTTCTAGAGAAGTTGCCTTTGCTGTATCTTTAACTCAGAACTGAAGGCATATTTCTGCACTAGTCTGTGTCACAGCTTGTGACAGGGGCTACAATTATATCTTAGATGCTGATCTCTGCTACTCTGCTCTTCCCCACCACCCAGGGATCTCAGGCTGGTTGAAGAGATTGAGCTTCCATTGCCTTCAGGTTTAGCACATCCCTTTCATGCCTCACATTTCCAGAGGCTTCCTCTCATGACCACCTCCCTGAAGCAGATGACCACAAGGAAAGCAGCAGAGAGTCTTCCGTGCCTTGGGGATGGGAGCATGGGGAGGGAGTGTGTCTTTAATGACTTTGAAGATGTACTTCAAAGTCCATGAAAGCTTGTTTCATTGTGGAATTAGTAACCTATGTGTTTTTCACTGCAGAGTAGGCAGTAGGAGACAGATTAGTGGGTGCTTAAGAATCCTGGACTGGGCATTTAAAATTATTGAAGGAAAGGCTGCAGACACAGCCTCCTCTTGCCAATTCATTTAACATGAGGTATTTCAGTGGGTAAATCTTGCTTTCAACAAGGCTAAACACTTAAGGCACCATGCTGAAATCCATTCTCCTTCAGAAAAACTTAACAAAGACACACGGGGAAACACGAAAGTGAATGTGACAATAAATTAAGCAAGTGCTTGAGTGCAGTTTCAAATTTGTGTGGGCTTATTGGCTCACTTTTAGTTATATTCTTGCTGCAGTGCTTTCCTGAAAGAGGATTCATGACAGGGATTATCATGTTGAATTTATATGAAACCTAATTTGTAATAAAAAGCTTCCAGACTTTCTTTCATAAGCCGCTAAATAGTCTTTATTATCCCTGCTTCTCTGTGAGTAGATAGAGCTAAAGAGGTAAAGACATTTTGCAATGATCTGCACAAGTATAATTGGTTACTTGGAATTAATAAGAAAAATCCTACAGAGGAAAGAGGAATAAGAATAGATTTTGACTGACTATGTTATAATGGAATGAAATTATTTCAGTACTCAATGTGATAAGGAAGTAGTTATGTCAGTATCACTACATACCCATTAGGGCAAACTTGATGGTACCAGATGGAATCTGTAATACAATCCTCTGCCACAGTAACTTTCAGGAGGAGTAAGACAGCAGAGCTACCTGGGCTGAATCTAACTGCAACTAATCAGACCTAGATTTGTTACCATTATTTGTTTGAGTAATTGAATGTTGGTTACAGCACAAGTGAGCTAAATGATCAACCCTCACAGAAAGCATCACATGTGGAATGGAATAGAGAAAAAAAAAAAATCCAGAGTTTGCATCCTGAGGCAGGGAAAGCAGTGGTAGTATAGCTGAACTTGCTGTCTCATTTCTCAGGAAGCTTGCTGCCCTGCCAAATCTGCAGTTGAATTTGGGTAGCTGGCAGGGCCTTAAGATAATGTTCAGATTCCCTCTGGACATTTTCTTGAAGGACAACAATCTGTCTTCATAATCTTCATAGTCTTTGTGTGCTTGTCCTTTCAGTTCTGTCAAGGTTCTTCTTCTCTTCTTTTTAGGTGAAAAGTCTTCTTTAGTTAAAACCTTTGGATATGGTGGTTTGCTCTATACAGAAATGATGCTGTTTGGATTAGGGTGGCCCCCACACTGCCTTGCAGAACCAGGACATTTGGAACTTGAGAAAAGAGCCTAAGTTCTCTGCTTTACTGTCTGGAGTCCAGTCCTCCTGCCAGCAGTTTGATTTCCATATACATCCAATCAGTCACTTCTCCAGGCTGCAATGCAGCTGCAGATGGTTGCAATAGCACATTTCTTATTGATTAGACAGGGTCATGACAACAACGGAAAAACTTGATCTGCCCAATGATTTGGTGCAGTCAGTTCTCCTGAGGTTGGTACCTATGCCTTGGCACTGAGCAGAAGATGGCTTCTCACCTGTCCAATAGCTGTTTTCTCTTCTGAGTGTAATCACTCCCTTGGGAGCAGGGCCAACAGGAGACGAACTGGACAACCAAGGCAGCTCTTGCTTTGTGAAGCTCCACCACCACTCTAAATCTCCTTTTCAGTTTCAACAGTCTCCTCTGCATTTGCCTTGGTGATCAGCAGCCTGAAGAGACCTTTCAGAGCTCTGTAGAAGAGCTGTGAGATACACAGGAGTAAGACACACATGATGAAGCACCTCCTAGCAAATGTATTAATGGTTGTTTAGCATGGACTCAGCCCATTATTCAGCCCATTACTTCAAGACTAATAAGTTATGTACCTTACCTTGCTGCACAGTGAACATGGAAAAGAGGCCTTGTGGCCTCCAAAACAAGGAGTACTTTCCTAAAACCTTCACTCAGGTTTTTCTACATGATGGGATGTTCTCCAGTGCATCAAAGGACTCCTCACTGGATAACATTGATTGTATCATGAGCTGTGCATTCAGCTCCTTGTCTGCTGTCTGCTTTAATCTAAGGTCTCTAAATTTTCAGACCCTCCCACCCATTCCTGGCACTTGCAAGGCTGTCTCTCAATAGTAAGAGCACTTCCTTCTCTGGCTTGTCTGACCACTTCCTGTCAGTTTAGCATTCCTGCACTTAGACCTGTTTTTCCTGTATTTGTCCAATCTATGTATATTTCCTCTGTGCCTCCTTTCTTTTCTTTACCTTCTGTCCCTTCCTACCACACACACATTTTTCCTCTTGTGATGCTCTGGTCTGTCACTGCCTTGTGTTTCACCATTCATGTCTCCCTTCACCAGGTGGGGAAAGTTTTCTAAAGGCTCTTACAAACCTTTCGCTTATCACACCACCCTCAAGTGCAAGCTGACATCTTTCATGGCAGTGAAAAACTATGCCTTGTCTCAAAGCTCAGTTTCAACCAGTCTTTGCATTCACTAGTATTCTTCCGCAGCCTGTGTTTTCCACCCTTCTTCTGAAAACTTTCTTCTGCAAGCAGTAATTGCATATCCTTACTAACAACTTGTGAACTTCATGTGTCTGTGCCCATGCTTTCTACCATCTCAAAGTTAAATGAAGCAAACAAAAATTGTTCTTGATCAGCAGTGTTTAGCATGTGTCACCTCTTGACCTTCTGTGGTGAGCCAGATGCTGTGCAGGTCTCCCAGTCGCGCGCCTGCCAACTGGGTCAGTCTGTTGGCCTATCGGGGAGGAAGCGATCGGGTGGTGCAGCAAGCTGAAGCGTTTGTGCTTTGTTTTTCTTCTTTTTTTTTAATTATTTTTTTTTTACTTTGCTTTGCTAAGGTTGGATTTGTGAAAGGAAACCACCACTGAGTCCGTGACACAGGGGGAAGAGAGACATGCCGCCTTGGTTCAGCAAGAGTTTATGTGCTCTCAATCTTTCCTGAAGTTTCTATCTTGCAGACCCGGCGATTTCCTGTTTCCTTCTTGCTGGCCCTGATCTTCATAGAGATAGTGCCAAAGTGAGAAAGTACTATCTTAGGGCCAGAGAACAATTCTGCTAAGTTTTAAGCACTCAATTCCAGCTGCTGGCTGAACAGATCCTCCTCTCCTGTGGAGGTCCCAGGAATCTGTTACACTGCATGTTATTTGTGAAGAGAGAAGCTGAAAAAAAATTTTAACTGGATTGAGCAGCCAGTTGAGGGTATTAAATCACAAAAACAATGTGAAAAATTCTGAGCAGCCCCATGAAATAGACTGTAAATATCTCATACGGAGACTTGGTTGTTTTGGAGGGTTTTTCCCTCTGGTGTTTATCTCTTGGTGTTGGTTGTTTTTTTAAACCTTTGGTATGTTCACAGCTACATGAATGCAGTTTCAGGTCTGAAACAATTAAGTGTGAAGGACTGTATGAAATACATCTTTTTAAACACCTGGTAAAATGGAAGGTCTTGTCTCTTCAGAAATGGCCTAATTTTTGATTGCTCTCAGGTTTTGGCTTCTCTTCTCCTTGAAGGCACCCATATAGGTTCTGCTGCTCACAGTTACACTGGAACCAGTAGCTTTACTCAGTCAGTGCAGTACAGAAACGCCAAGGTTTTCTGTACTGTAAGTACCTTACAAGTTGGATTCATCAGGAAAGTCAGAGTGAGTTGAAGAGGCTCAGTACTCAGCGGGAAGAAAATGTAGGTGGTTTCATGGAGATACAGAGGAATTAAATGCTACAGCCAAGGTTACGCAGGGAATCAACATCTGATGTGCAGCTAGGGATGCACATCAGCAAGTCAAGAGGGAGCTGGACTGTGCTTTCAAAGAAATGAATGAACTTCAAGTGTAGGAATATGAGTTAGTGAAACTGGCTTTCAGCTGGGAGCAGACACTCTGTTGTCCCAAAGCATGTGTGTGTGCGCCTCCTTCTCCACCTCGGTCCATCCTTCACTCCATGCAGCTCCCTTTCTCATCACCAGCATGAGCCACAGGTTCACAAAAGGAGACTGGAAAGGTGTCCATTTGCAGTCCAATAAGGTGAAATATTTATCCCCAGTAAGTGGCCTTCCAGTGAAAATGGCAAACTTTCCTTTGTGCTGCAAATGCCACTTTGCCTCCATTGAGTCATAAGCATCTCACTAGTTACCTTGTATGACTTTGAGTGTGTCCTCTGATTTTACACCACCTTTGCAGAAACTCAATTCAAAGAGGCATGGATACTATTCTGTTTAGGTTGCAAAGCTCTTCCCTCTTAGTCTGAATTGAGTAAGAGATCCCTTAGGGTTCCTCTCAGTGGACTGTCTAGTCTGTGCAGGGTCTGGGAGTCTTGGTGCTGTAGCTGCTAAACATCATAGGGGGTTTATGGAAAGCAAGAGAGAGAAAGAGAATACATTTTTCTGTTTCAGACCAGGAAAAAAGGATCAGAGATTCCCCAGGTAAGAACAGAATTACATGAAGTTTTGTCTGCTTGACATGAAATGAACCTAAGGTAGTTTTACAACAGTAATTTGCCTTTTAGAGAGCTGCTTTTGTAAAATGGAATGGCTTCTATTTTTCTTCTTGTTAATGTCTTTAGGCAATTCCCATGGATGGGAGCTGATCTCATTGTTTTTCAGAGCCAAGTGAATATTTGCTTTACAAGTAGTGACCTTGCTCACACTGCCTGCAGTTGCTTTTTTAAATATGGTGTTTCTGCCTTCAGGGAAGGGAGAGGGGAAGGTAAACTATGCAGTGATTTCAGGTATTCTCTCATGCATGACATTTTCAAATTGTGATTTACCTGTGATGTGTGTAACTTAGTCCTTGCAGTAAGCTGAGTTAGAAAAAACCAGTTTTTCTCTCTTGTGCTTATATAGCTGAAGAAAACATTACAAAAAAGAAAGTAGGTACAAGTTTTGACTATGTGGAGAAGTAACAGTGTACAGATACACATTGTACAGCTGTGTGCTTTACCTCATCACTGCTGGTCATTGCCACTAAACATCATCCAAGACCATGTCTGCTAGAGATGTATGGAAAGGCCATATTTTGGGTCTAGTTATGGACTGTATGAAATGGACTCTGATGAACACCTGCTCTGAAACACAACATTTTTTCCGTTATGTGGCTTTAGGTGAAACCCAAAACCATAGTTAGTGTTTCTTGTGTTTAATTGGCAAAGTAGGCTTACAGTGCATACACTGAATACTGGCCATATGCCATAAAAACTCTGCATGCTTTGCAAAGAAAAATTAATGTCAGAACTAACTCCTGGAGACCTTTTCCTCCCCTCAACTCATTACAAAGCTCAGGCAGACAGGGACTATGGTGCCAGCAGATCAGTAATGCAGAGAAAATTCTTGTGAAAATTCTTATACAACAGTTTTGAACATGTATGCCCAAAACATGGGTGAAGATACTCCTCACAAATATATGTGAAGCCCTTGTCTCATGAGATTCCTCTGAGAGCTGCAGATTATTCCCATCTCTAGTAATCACTTCAGAGCAATTGCTGCTGTCCAAATCTGACTTATATCAGTTGGGAAATCACTGTTAACTTTGAAACTCCATGGTGTCCTGGTTTTGATTGAATTTCTGCTTAAAGAAAAAGCAGGTGAGATTATGGGACAATTACAGACAGCTACAAGTCCGCTTGTTACTGCATCTACCTTCAATGTTCAATTTAAAACATTACTTTAGCCAGCAGGGTAGCAAAATGATGGGGTTTCTTTTTTTTCAAATATGTTGCAGACAATATTGCTGGTTTCCCCCTTCCAAATTAATGCACTAACTTTCTGAGCTCAGGGACATCCTCAGGGTATTTGGCTCACAGCTTGAAGTGTTTCCTTTATTAAGGGATGGATAGTTTATGAACAGTGATAAGCTTAATATTGTTTGTGTGTTGAGACTCACAAAGGCTTCAAAGTATGCATTAGCTGTACAGATGGAATTTGTTTACCCACATTGTTACATCCTAGGACATGGTATGACACAGCCTGTCATGTCAGGCATCTCCTTTACGATAATAATCCAGGCTCCTTGCAAACCAGCAGAGAAAGAAAGGCTCTTCTACAAGGGAAATCTCCCCATCTTAAGGGAGGGGAGGTCCTCAAGGATGGTGGTCAAGCCTCTGACATCAAACACAGAGGACCCTTCACTGCTGAGCGGATGGCAGTCTGTAGGCCAGCCTTTTGTCAACATTGGGTGCAAAGTCTGTTTGAACTGGTGCTAGCTGAAAGAGTGTCAGACTACTCTTAAAACATGACCCCTTTTCCTGCCCCTAGACCAGACATAAATTTATCCTGGTCTGAGAGAATATAAATCATGCTTTGAGGGGCCAGGAAAAAGGAATGTGTTATTAAGAGGAATCTGTGCTCCATGTTTGCATTTCATTAAAACTAAGAGTCCCAGTCAAGATATCAGGATCTGTAGAGAGGTGACACAATGTGTGGATGCAAGTGAGAAGCAGGAGGGAGCCTCAGTTTTGGAAGAGGTCACTAGAAGGTTTTTTCTGGCCTGTTAGAGGAGAGCACCCCATACAAGCAAGGCAGCATGGAAGAAAGAGAAAGAAGGCAAGGTGGTGCACTCTCCCAAGTACCAAGTGCTAAAAATGTGTTTACCTGGAAGATAATGCAAAATGCATAAAAATTAAATGTGACAGGGATTGTATCATACTATAGTTTGAAATGCATAAGTGGTATTTGCTCATAGTTAATCTGCTAAAACCATGTTTTCTTCAGATATAGTGTGCGTAGGAAATGGTAGAATGTCACACGTCACCTATTATAAGCATACCCCTTGGGTGGCTTTATGTTAGAAAAGGTTTCAAATATCAGACAACTTTTCTGTAGGTGTTTGCAGCTTTCTAGTCAACCCCAGTGAAATCAGTCAATAGGTAGCAGCATTGTTTCACCTCACAGTACAAACTGTCTCTCAGAAACAAAAATATTGGGATTTTTTTGATCACAGTAGCAAAATTCCTAACTTCTGTATGTCTGGAAAGAACAAACATCATGCAAGAATCTCCACCACTTTTTACAGTTTGCAGGTAGTCACTTCACTTAGTTTTAGCCATTTAAAATGTATGGGCATATTGTCAAGAGTTTAAACTTCACCTGCAGTCCATGTGGACAGACTGTCTCCACCAAAGGGGCTTATCCCTCTCCTTGGGGGGATAAGTTGAGTTGCTTTCTGTGAGCTTATGAAGAGCATATCCTTGACAGAAATCACATTGGCAAATCCTAAGGCTGTTTTTGCTTATCCTTCCCTGGCAGCCTCCCTAAAGGTTGCTAAATAAACCATGCTCCTGCCTTCTCTAGATATTTCCTAAATGCAGCAGGGAGTAAGCTACAAAACACTGTGGTCAGGGTGATACTTTCATTTAATAGCAATTTAGACACCTAATGGTGTTTAGCAGCACTGGTGTCCCAAAAACTCATGCTCATCTCAAGCAGATGAGCCCAACTGCAGGAGATGCTAGGCTGACCTCTGGATCAAAGATTCCAGCGGACACAATGGTGGCAGCTGTATATGCGCAGGAAGGAACAAAACCTCCAACCTCCCCTTTCTTTTCCTCCTAGACAGTCAACCCAGGGTAGCCACAGCTCTCATTTATGAGCGAGGAAAGAGACACTCAGAATTTAGCCATTTGCCCTCTCTTGGGAGAAGGAAGTGGCTGGACTGAGTTCTTGAATAAGCACAGGGCTTCAGGTTAAGCTTCACTGAAAAATACCTGCCTCAAGGCAATACCAGGAGGACATATCATCCAGGACCATATTTTATTGGACTCTAAGCAATCAGTAATGACTGTCACACCCCAAAATCACTTGAATGCAATTCATGCAGTAAAAGTTACTGCACATAAATTGCACATTTTCAAGGAAACTCATATGAGTGTTGCAAAAATTTTAGGCCACTTCATGGACAGGGCTAGGAAAACCCTCACTTCCTCCCAGTGTGGGGTTCCTTCACTTCCTCCACTCTCTGGCTATCAACAAAATACAGGGTCAAGTGATTAGTGCTTGTGGTAGCAGCAGATAGAGAGCTCAAAGGGCTTGCCAGATCCTCCCTAGGCTTACTTCTTCCCTCATATACAAGTACACTTACCAGTCAGAAAGGAAAACAACCTCTGATCTGTGTTTTCATTCTTATCTTTTGCAGCCACTTCCACATCTACAACTGGGACAAGTCATCTCACAAAATGTGACATAAAGCAGAAAGCCTTCTGTGTAAATGGGGGAGAGTGCTACATGGTTAAAGACCTCCCAAACCCCCCAAGATACCTGTGCAGGTAAGAAATCCTATTTGTTTCTTTTGTTGGAGCCGTGGATGGAGAATGGTTTTTTCTTTAGAGGAGCACCTGAAAAATGTCTTCTTCTGAACTTGCATTTCTTCATTTTTTAACCATGTGGATGTGGAAAGAATGCCAGGAACAACCTCTGTGTTCTACAGAGGCATGTGAAACAAAGCAGAGGCTAACTGGGTGATACATCTACATGATGGTAGCACAACTTCTTGTATTGGTGTTTATATGGCACAAAGTAACACAACTTGAACATTGTGTTAGAAAAAATGAAACAGACATTGTAAACTAAATATTCCACATTTAGGGGAAAAAAAAAAAGGTGTGGAAACGGCATTGAATATTACACTTTGTATAGAAGAAACTGTTATTTTAATTGTCTGATGTAATAACCGAACAGTTTCTGGTGAGACCAGATTCACAACTGTTGTTGTCTTTAATTGCATAAAATCAATTAGTGTCATGGTCATGGTAGAGGTTACTATTTTGTGTGCTGATCTTGATTCATGAAATCATATGAGTTTTGTTTAGTGGGGTGCTTGTGCACCTTTCTCAGGTCCTGATTGTGCTGTATTGGTCTCCTGCAGTAGTCCTTCGCATCAGAGAACATCCATGAAGAGCTGCAGCACTGGAGTTTATCTCATATCTGAGAGCATGTCATGTAGCTTTTACCCTTGAAGATGAACTAGTCATAGGGACTTCTTCACACTAACTTGAGAGGAAACTCAACCTTTAAAAATTGGGAAGCATCCTTGGTACCTAAGAGGGATGAGTGAAAAGAGTGCACTTTTGTGAGGATATTACTGTTTTCAGACAAAGAGATAGTGGTTAGTGAAGACTGTCATCTGCTGAAACTGCATAATTTTTCAGTCTCCTTGGACTAAAAATTAAAAAGCACTAATTGTAAAGATAGCTTTGGTAGGTGAGTTAGGTGAAGGTTTGAGATGATTTCTTTAGGCCAGGAAGAAATTGACTTCCTGTATTTGTTGGTTTTTTTGGTATTTTTGGGTTTTTGGTCTTTGGGTTTTTTAAAGGAAAACAAACAAAAGCCAACAAATCCCCACGAAACCTCACAATGTTCTAGTTTACCTGCAAGTTTCCTCTTTTTTTCATAGAAAGATGTTACTTGCACATCATGGGCTTTGTTTTGCTTTGGATTTTCATGGGTTGCTGTAGTGCTGAAAGCAATGAATGCTCCATTGAATTTTAGGATCTTTTTTAGCTAAAGCGAATATGGAAAAGCTGTATGTGCTGTGGGTTGGATTCTTTTTTGAGAAAGAGAAAAAAAGATTTGGGTTAAATTTACATGGTTGTTGTAAGCCAACATTCAAGATGAGCAGTTTGCTATGACTCTCCAGAGATGTACAAGAGCCTGTGTTTCAACTTCCTATCCAAACACTGTTCAGAAAACTCCAGTGAATGGCAGAGCTGAGCATTGAGCAGGCTTGCTAATCATTAATATTGTCTTGGTAGTTTCAGAGGTATCCCATCTTCACTGGTATGAAGACTTCTGTATTTTAATTCAGACATCTGTGTATGTTCTGTAATGATGTTACAGACTGACTAATTTTTTAATAAAATGTCTTGGAGACATTTGAGTAAAGTGGGGGCTGTTTTTCCCTAATGTGGACAAGAAATAACCTTTAATTCTGGGGCTGTGTTTCAAGGAAAAGGCGGGTCCCAGATTTGGCAGATGTGCCTCTGTCTGGGTGGTCCAAGACCTATTTGGAAAAAGCATCAGAGCTGTAAACTTAGACAGGGTGAATCTCATTTACAAGAAGGCAGTGGAGAAGAATTCTTACCCTGAGAACAGTCAGGGCCACCATTATTTTGCAGGGCCATTTGCTATGCCCTCTAATACTTGCCAGAACAAAAATTTTATGTTGTGTAGTAAAACAACGCAATTCAGCTACATAATAAATAAAAGTGAGTATTTGAAAGTGGGTGTACTGGGAAAATGAAGGGACAAAATACAGTTTTCTTCTTACTTCTTTAAAAATAAAGATGTCCACTTTTTATTCTAACATTCCAGTTATCTATAATAGGTATCTAACCACTACACATTGTCTTCATTGTTCTAAGAAAACAAATCTACTCTCAGAACATGCTTGTGGA
The DNA here is from genome assembly GCF_017590055.1 of Onychostruthus taczanowskii. NCBI lineage: Eukaryota > Metazoa > Chordata > Aves > Passeriformes > Passeridae > Onychostruthus > Onychostruthus taczanowskii. The sequence continues at coordinate 835,979 of NW_024498363.1, read as the reverse complement.
AACAGAATGCTTGAAATATGGTACTTGCTCTTCATATTTCTGCCTCAGTAGCAAGTTCACATTTTTCCATATGGTCCATCTGTTGAGAGCAAAAACAAAATTTCTAAAGCATGAGCCATATCATTCTAAATTGGTTTTATCCCTAACCAAAAAAACATGACTCAGATTCAAAACAACCATGGAATTTTCCAAGTAATCTCTGTTTTTTTTTAAATCCCCTATTCTACTAAAAAAAAAAAATCCTAAATTCACCTTCAGTTAAAATCTGGCTATATATTAAAAAATAAAATTTTATTAAATACACAGTGATGGTCCAGACAGGATCAGATCTTGCTTTTCTGGATACTGGTGTGAACTTCAAGAAAATTCCCTGCTTTCATGAGGTAACCATGTGAAATGCTCAGGAGATGTGTGAAGACATAGTAAAGCAATGTACAGCTACATCTGTGGTAGCATGTATGTTCCCCACTCGTATGTTAATTAAGGTCCAACACTGAGTAAAACACTCTCAAAATAGGACAGATGAAATAGGAAGCTTTGACTATTTAAATAAACTAGTGTATAAAATTTTCAGAAGCTTTGTAAAAACTAGTCACCTTTTAAAACTTCATAGACTTAAGAAGCCTAGATGTTACTGGCTTCCTATGAGACTGAGACTCCTAAGTAATTTCTGTTCTGTTGGAAATGCATCCCCAGGTTCACTGAAGAAAAAAATTTCAATAAATGCAAAATTAAGACCAAAAGTCCTAGCATTTCCTTCTTACTTGAAAAAAACTGTGTGAATATAAGATCTGTTACACTTTTGGAGTGTTCTTTTGAAGTATCATGCCATGAAGGTCTTGATAATCTGACCAATTGATTTCCGACTTGCAGACATCATCTTTTCTAGAGGTTTTGTTATGACTGAAGAAAGGAAATTTATAATGGAATTTCTGGATGAAAATAATGCTACTGTCTTAACAGAATGTGCTGCTGCTTTTCTTGACAGCAAAAGAGTGGATTATGCCCTTTTTAATGATATAACCATTTTCTACATCTGTCTCCATGTAAAGGCCTCTTTGTAGAATAGAAATGGGCAGAATTTTCTTCAAACCAGCAAGTTTGCAAGCAGAAGTTCCAGAAGTATTCATTCAAGAGACAGGATAGAAATACTAGTTCTTACTTAGGCCGTGAAATGGATTACTAAGTACTGTACTTCCCATGGGAAAAAAAAATTTCTCTCCCACAATGCATTTGTTTGTAGGCAGTGAATGAAATGGGAATACCAACCATTCAGCCATTTCTCTCCTGATGAAAAACAGTCTGATGATATGTGTTCAGTGTTCTGAGAAGTGTCCACTGTACACATGCAAATTCTGCTCTTTGCAACTAGTTTGTGTAGAAGGAAAAAAGCAATTATTCTATTACATGTGGTTCATTATTTTGGTCTTGCCCAGTTAATACAAGAAATAAATGGTTCAAGTAGCCTTTTTTAAGGCAAAAAGGAAATTACAAGGCTCTCACAGCACAAACATATACATTTTGCTCTAAGTTGTTTGACCTCAATTTTTGCTACTGTCCTAAAGGAAAATGGTGCATGGATAATGATCTAGGAAAAAAAGCCACAACAAGCAATGTCTGAAAACTTTGAGTAGGAAAAGGTGTTTTGGAAAGGACACCATTGCAAGCTGATTGTAAAAGTACAGTCTACAGGAAACAACCTTTCAAACTGGAAACAGTGCTGCAGTGCACATCCGAGCAATAAAATGCCTTTAGCATTCACACATCTTCGTAAGTGGAGAGGCTCATCTCAGCTTTCCTGTCAGCTGGCCCACCCTGGGCTCATTCTCAAGGGCAGATGCTGCAGCCCATTTGCTAACAATAGTTTCAGAGCAAGTATAAACACATCTGAGCTGGTTTTGGCACCATCTCAACAGGGCTGACCCTGCTTGGTCTGGAAGTGATTTTTGCATTGTGTATACCAGTGCTCAAGTTGTTTTCATCACCTCCACAGCTGCACCAACATCTGAAAACCAGTACAGACAAAGCAACCAACCAACAGCAGCTAGTGGCAGGAGGAAAACATGAGGCTTTCAATCATGTTCTTGGGAATTTGTAGCATTTAGCCTGATGACAAAAATGTAAAGGACCCTGTGAACTGAAAGCCAAGCATGCGCAAATGCCAACTTTCCAGGGACAGCCATTTATCAAGATCAGTAGTGCAAAATATTTTTATTCTTGATTCAGTAACACAGATCAAAATGCTTTCTATCAAAAGAACTATCAAAATGCTATCTCTCAAAGCTGCAAAAAGTCTTCTGTCACGCCCAGCAAAAACATCTTCTGAAAACAGAATTACCCTTGTGTTTTTCTCAGCTGAATATGTCTGTGGAGACTGTGATCTCTCCACACAGGGTACTCACCAAAAGAGGTGACTTTGGCTCTGAAGAACTTAAACTCTCTTCCTTAATAGATAAGTATATCATTACAGCAAATCAGGTTCAAATAATCATCTATGGATCCTCAAAATGTATCTTTATTACACAAATATCATTCCTGCATGGTTTGTTTGAACAAGATGCTAGTGTTTTTCCCTGACACTGATCCTTTGCCAAGGGGATTTTCTGAAAGTCTCACTTGTGTAAGGGCAGCATCCCTGGTTTTTAGGGCTAGAGGCAACTGTGGAAATGCAGAATTTAAAATACTGGGACAGCTTTCAGCACACATGAAACTCAGATGGATATAAGAGATGGAGGATTCTTCTGACCAACAAGTATTTGCAAATAATAAGGCTTTTTAGCAAGTGGCAAGTAAATTATGAAGAAATTTGAAAAAGAGGCCAGCACCATGTCATCAGCAGGAGAAAAAGTGGGAGTTTCTTGCACAATGGCAAACTCATGGAAAGCATCACAAAGACAGGCAACACACAAGGAGCAGATATCAGGTAATTTCAGGTTAATGCTGAGTAAGAGTGGCGAGAAGAAAGAGAAAGAGCAAAAATTGAAATCTGTAGATCCTTAGTATGGTGGACAGTCGTTCACACTTAAGTCTGAAGCACAGGAAGCCTGTCTATGGTGATATTTTGCGATCCTGAGCCCTGCCCCAGCATGGAGTATGAAGGTGAAGGAAGAATTGGTAGGCAGCAGCAGAAAAGATGGGAAAATCATAGAAGAGAAATTCCTTCTCTATGGTCAAGGAAAAAGCTGCACTGAAGTTTTCTGCAGAAGAGCTTACAAACTGGAAGGACAGACAACTCCAGGGCTGAAAATCTTGAGAGCACTTCTGCCCTCTCATTTTACTTATTGTCTGGACTCACTTATTTTACCTTCTTGTGAGCCATGTTGAATATACTTCCCCTTGGGCTTGACGTTGTCTTCTCACCTTTTGGATTTTTGTGGCTTTTCGGTGATCACTGTCCTAACTATTCCTCCTCAAATCAAATTACCAGAAGACACAACGTACCATCACAGAAATAACAAAATCATGGTATTTTCATAGATTTTATGTGACTAATGAAAGCAACAATGTAAATTGTTGTTATGCACTGCGTTGCAAGTTTTAAAAAAGAACTCAATCTGGGCCCTTCATGAGACGGAATAAGCAGTGAGCTGGTACACATTTTTGCTAGCCATGATTCTTGTACCTTTTTCAAAACAGACAAGGAAAAATGTTTTGGTTTTTTTTTTCCTCTGATGGATTTTTGCTGTAAATTTTGCAAAGTTTTATCTTCTGGAAAGGTTACACTTTCTTGCCTCTCTTCTGATCATTTGCCACTAACACCCAGCCAGGAAGTCACTTAATGCACTCGCACTCCATAGACCAGCAGATGTAAGTCTGTTAGTGCAGTGGTTTTGGTGTACTATTGCTTATCACGTTTTTGCCCTTTAGGTGCCAACCTGGATTCACTGGAGCAAGATGTACTGAAACTCTGCCCATGAAAATCCAAAACCAAGAAAGTATGTTAAAATAATCTGAACTTTGCTTTCTTCCCCAACTACAGCAACAAAATCAATAGTACTTGGTGTTTTCACAGTTCAGCTGGAACCGGCCTCACTAATTTGTGACCTGATTTTCTGAAGTACAATCTGTACACCATGGCATTATTGACCTCCAAAATATTTCTCGTTTGTGTGATTTTTGATCTTTCCATTCATTCACAGATGCATTTGTTTTGCACACGCTGGCAGTTTTCTTGTTTGGGAGACTGCAGCAAAGTGCAACCCTAAAAGACCAAACTCATGGAGATAAGTATGTACAGATCTTGTGTCCTTGCTGCCTTGTGGAAAGAGCATCCTAAAACCAATCTTGGTCTCTGGAATGGTGAATTTCTGTCTCAGATCTTGAAACACATTTTGATCTGGATTGGTTTGGTTTTGGCTGGTTTTGCAGGGGGTATTTCTTTACATTTCCACAGAGCAAATGACTTGCTCTCAACATCCTGAGCTATTTTGACATGCTAAACCGAGATTCAGTTTCTGAAAGTGAACTCACCAAGTCATATCAGTTCACACTGAAGGAGCTTCTTTCTTAGCATATATTCACCTCTTCTCTTTTCTCTGTTTTTTTCTCTACCATTTTTTTTTGTTTGTTTTTCCTCTCAGGTGCCCAAATGAATTTACTGGTGATCGCTGCCAAAACTACGTAATGGCCAGCTTCTACAGTACGTCCACTACTTTTCTGTCTGCTGCAGTAGAAGCATGCTCAGTCAGTGCTGCTTTCTTGTCGCTGCATCTTTCCTCCAATTTTTTTTTAATCTGTAACTAGATTTGTTGCCTAAGGCCTAATATTGATTGTCTCTGCCTGTTGCATGAAAATTATAACAAAAAGCAATTGCAAATTATAACAGAAAGCAATCCTGAGATGGTTTGGCATTGAGGGTAGGGGGAAATGCAAGACTTAGGAATGCTGTGAAATTAGTTCTGGATGTGTGATATGGACTCCCTGCTGACATCAAACAGAAAAAGGACAAAAATGAAATTCTGAAAGTCTCCCATTTTATTTGCCACAAAAACCTTATGAGTCATGATACAGGCCAGCACTTCCTCAACCAAAGGATGGGTAGCTAGTCCTCTACTTATATATGACTTTTGGAACTAGAGGTTAAAGGTGATTAAGTGCTTACATGGTTTCTAGTGAGTACTTGCCAAACAGGATCAAAATTTTCTTCCTCCTCCTTATCCAAGCTTCAGTGGAGAGAGCACAGAAAGAAAAAAGAAAAAGAAAAGAGGAAGAGATTACTTAAACAATGAGGTCTAACATGTTTTGGGTGTAGTGTGAGTAACAGGTGCAAAAGATCAAAGATTAATCAGCCATATGAAAGTATCAGACACGCACATACACAGAGTGCTAGAATCAGCACTGTAGTCACATCCCATAAGGTTTCCCATGGAGAAATGGGCTAATTATTATTACTTGACAAGGATGTACAGTAGGTACACTATATATATATTTTCTCTCATTGGCTATAGCAAAGTCAAAGGTAACATACAAGAAAATTGCTTAGGTCTCACATTTAAATGCACGTGTACTACTTACATTCAGTTGTTCCTGGCATCAGAATACACTGTGATCTAAAAGCAGTGTTACAGAAACTGTTTTTTTGATGGATTACTTGCCAGCACAGAAAGACTATAGGCCAGCTTAATTTAATTTCTGTTGGTATATAGGACAAAAAACTGTAAGTATGTGCTGGACATTTTGGAGCCTGAAGAGATGCACAGGTTTTCTCTTATACTGATGGATGAAAAACATGCATACATAATTCATACTTTCCATCAGAGAAGCTACCCACACAAATCCCAAGAATGCTGACTGGGGACCGAACCTTCCAGCACTCAAGTGTGCATTTTTATGCCCTGCTTTAGAATCTTTATTAGTGTGAGTTATATTTAAATGCCTCTGGTAGTGATGGCTCTAAAACTTTTTATGCTGTTACAGTATTTGTTTACCAAATGTTAGATTTAAGTGGCCTTTTCTCTGGATTGTGGTGAAAAGTGCAGTTCAGATTTTCTGATCTTAGAATAATAATTTAAAAGGAGATAGTGTAAAAAATATGAGATCCATTGTTTGCTGCTGAATTTTATCTGAAAACTATAGAAGAATTGTATGTTAATTGTAAATTCATCTTCCAACCTAGGAGAAAAAAAAAGTTCAGGTGGGTTTTCCTTCCTTTGTTTTTCAGTTTCCTAATCCTGGCTGGGATTTTTAAAGACACCAGGTTGAGATTTTCTGAAGTTGCCTCCACGGAAAAAACACAGCTGCCCTTGTCTTGCTGCAAGAGTTAGACTTAGTCATTAGTACTTAAGTTGGTCAAGTGCTTCCTCTCCTTGAAATGCAGAGGCAGGAGAGTACACCTCTACCTACCTTAGGCCACTGTGAGAGCCCCAGTCAATGGCTGTGAGACCCTGGCACTTCTGCCTGCCCTGCATCTGTGCTGTAACATCTGATTTCTTATACTGCTTAAGATCTTGAAATGACACTTTTGGAAAGGGTCCACTGAGGGAACATTTATACTTAAGTAAAAATAAAAAATCAATGAAGAAGCATTTACATGACTTTCCATTATCATACCCAAAGCAGACCAGAGCATATTATTTAACAGAGGACTTGGAGAGTTCTCTAAAGGCAAATGTTGCATCTGGGACTTAAAGCTCAGCTCATATTGCACCCAGTCCTGTGGATGATTAACTTAGTTCTGTGGATGCAGCTTTTGCAAAGTGCAGAGCAAATTGAGACGCTAAACAGCATAAGTGCTAGTAGGACACAAAAGTGTATGTGTGTGTGAACCATACAGCTATCTAATTTCACTTGCTTTTAGAAGGGTCTTTCTTCATTTGGAAAGAAAGAGTCAATGGGGTTCCAAGCCAAGTGTGCCTACCATTGAGCTGTTACTGTCTTAACTTGGCTGTGAAAGAAAATTCTTCTTCAGAAATCTCCCCTGGAGTTATTTGAGAGTCCTGAAGTTACTGGGCTGAGGACCTTTTGCCAGATCAGAACAAGGCGCCACTGGGCATTCTGGAAAAGCCCTGTCCAAACAGAGTGCAAGGCTGACTTGACTCACCTCAGAAGCCTGGCTGGCAGACCCTGTAGTGTCCTTTCCTTGAGCACAGCAGTCACAGCTGCTACCAGGTATGCTACCCTGGATTTTTTCTGTGACTGCTTTGACTTTGAGACTCGTGATCTACCACTGGTCCATAAGACAGCAGAAGGCAGTCCATGAATAGTTCCAAGAATACATCAATTCCTTGCATTTTATGCCTGAATGTTCACACATTTTCTCCCTTGAAGTCAAGGAAACACAGCAAATGGAGGAGAACAAAAGTAATGAGTTAACATTAAAAGTTTTGGGTAATTTTCACGTAGTTAGGCAAGAGAACTCTTATAGCAACACTGTGCAGAATGATCCCTGGGATAAGAAACAGTGATAAAGCCATGAATTAACAGAAGGTTGAGGGAACGTCTCTAGAGTTTAATTACAGGTAAACCCTTTGTCCTCTCAAATGCCCCAGATGGAGCAAGGACCCCACTCAAAGAGACTTGCTTACTTCACTAGTTAACAATTATATATGAACTGTGAATTTAGAACTGGCCGGAGGCAGGCTGTGGCCCTTCTTGGGCATCACATGAGCATGGTCCTTGCCATCCTTCAGCATGAGGCACAGTTCAAACAGTGGCCATTTCAGCCCTGCCATCCCTGATGAGCAAGAGGGACAGTACCAAGAGGGGCAGAAGGACTTTTCTTTTTAGTTGATGGCCCTTGCCTCATATTGTCACAGTGAAGCTGGCTGAGGCATTAAAGGAGGCAAGAGAAAAGCTCTGATGTTCTAGAAGGATGACCAAATCTGCAGTTACTGTGTTGGTAACAGTTGGTAACTGTGTTGGCCTAATTTTTCAGCCTTTTCATATAAACTACAGGTCTTCAAAAATCTGCATTTAGCTATTCTACTAATTCAGTATTTCTCATTTTCTACATATTTCTCAAGTTGTCACATCTGCATGAGGGTAGTGGACAATCTCACCTGAAAGTTTCATTTCTAAAGTCTTTCAGCACCCTAAAGTGTACACTCTATGTGCTGAGACCAAGACTCCTAAATGAACAAGCAGATTTGAAAAACGCCATTGTCCATCTTTTGCTCAGAATTAAAAATACAGGTTTTCACTATAAAATGCTTAGTTAATGTTCACTAAGTACTAAAATTGCTATGATAGGATACTTCAATTATGAAAGGACAAATTTTCCATGCTCCTGAGATTTGAACCAGTTGTCACTTTTATAGGAGCCATAGGACTAAATATATTAAGTTCAAAATCAATTTTGCAACCAGAATACTATTGAAATTAACCAGATTTTGGATCCAAAGTGGAATCTAAATGTAACAAAGAGAGTGTATCCCAGTCCCTCAAATAGAAATGGTTGACATACAGAGGGTCTGCCCTTTGGTAGTTTAGGAGATTTGAGTTTGTTTTTAATTCAAATTACATGAAGGAGAATTTATAATTTTTTTTGCATTATTCATTACCCACAGAAAGAAACATGACACTTTGGTGCTTCAGAGTTGGAATCGGTCTTCCTGGACCTCTGCTGTGGCAGTTGATCCAAACGGGTCCTTTCTGTGCCAGGTGCCAGTTCTCTACAAACACCTGAGCTAGTGCTCACCCCTCACTGGGCAGCACCGTGTCTCCAGGCTGCCCACCCACCTGAATCCGTACAGCAGCCCCCTCAAAGTCTTGAGTGCTCAGCAGCTGGGGCACACCACTCACAAACAGAGCATGCAGTGCTGAAGGATTCTGTTCCACGTTTCCCAGCACCATTCTCTTGTTCCATAGACCCTGCATCTCAGCAGGCTACAATATATCCAACAAGTCGTAGTTTTAAAAAGCTTTGGTGAAAAGAAATTGCTTCCGGAGCATTTTTTCCCCGCAAGACTGTCATATCCCCCAGTCACAACCAGAATGAAAACTGAGTTGTTAAAAATAATTAATTGTATTTATTCTTAGAGCACCTAGAGACAAATATTCAATAGAAGTCACACTGCATGTAAAAAGTGTGCAAAAATATCAGGCTAAGTAGGAAAATATCAAAAATAATCACCTGTTTATAAAATGAGAGGTGTTGGGATGTTCTGCTTGTCAGATCTAGGGAATGTAACTAGGAATACCATAGATAAGTCAGAGCTACATAACATCTAGGTTTGAATAAGCAATGCATGTTTCTTCAGCATGTTTTCTTGTTAGGCCTTCCAGACAGAATATATTCCGATTGTAAATACCAACTCCCTATTGAATTATATGAAATAGAAACTGCATGATATGAATGACTTCCCTAAAATTAAATTACCTTCAAACTAGGTGTCTTACCTATAAGCAAGCATAATTACAGCAATATATGTGCATGGGCATGTCATTCATTTTACTGAAGATTTAATTAAGCTTTCTATGCAACTAATGTATATCATTAGCAGAGGTCAGGTAGGCACGTGATACCGGCTGTTAGGAAGAGACCTGGATGGATTCCAACTTACTTAACCCTTAAAATGTTACTGATTGACAACAAAGATTTGACATTCCCCATGTGTGCAAACTACATTAAAAAATCCATTTGCTGTGAAAATTGCCATTGGCTGTGAATTTCATAGCACACAAGAACAAAAAAAGGCAAGAGCTACCATGGCTGTGGTGTTGGCCCCATGGGAAGGGTCTCCTAGGGTACCTGCTGGGGGAAAATCTGTGTTCCTCTTGACCCACAGGTGCTGGGGCCTGGGCGTGCTGATTTAGGCATGTGATTTGTGTAAAGGGATCAGGCCCTGCACCCCAGGGTCCATACAGCTGGTCAGCAAGTTGTTCTGCCAACGCAGCGCAGTCCAAAGACAGGGAAAGGGGGTTGGCTCCTCATTTTCCAGAAGCTGGAGGCCTGCTGCTTAATTTGGTGCTTAATTTGCAAAGCAGAGGACTCCCACTAGTGAGTAATCAGTGCCAGCCACCTCCAGGTCACAACCTTCAAGAGCAAGGGTACACATTCTGGGGACAGAAGCAAGGTCAGAAGGGAAAGCAATGCACAACCCATTTACAGGGGTATGCTGCCCATAAGAGCATCCCTTTTCTGTCATGTTCCCATGTGAAAACAATCAGCCATTGTACATGGCATGCTCAGGCCACAGACCTGTTTATCTCAGTAAGATCTTTAAGGGTTAATGGTTCCTGTTGCATTCCCTGGACTGTGGCTCCATGTATACATATTTTTGTGTATAAGCCTTGCAGAAGGTCTGGTCACATAGCTAAGAAAGGTGCACTCAAGCACTGCCCACATAACCATGCGCCCTTTGTCCTGTTTCATGTACAGACACAGAATAGCTGTAATTCTCATATGTAATTTATTTTTAAGTACAGTGTATTGCTCTTTTCTGAAACTTTTTCCTTTTTCTTTCTTTTTTTGACAACTTTCTGCATTGGCAGAGCATCTTGGGATTGAATTTATGGGTATGGACCAATCATTCCTTTTAGCCTGCAGATTCTAGACCCTGAGAGATAAACCCCTTTTAATTTTTTTTCTCCACTTCCCCTTTTCAATTCCTAACCAACTTCTTTATGCTTTAAAAGGGATCATACAGCTATAACAACAACGCTTGTCAAAGTGTTAGTGGAGATCAGTTCACTAAAATGGTCATCATAATATTGATAGGATATTCCAGCCTTAAGGAGTTCTAGGAATTACTGGAGTGATCATAACATGGTGTACATTCCTTTTTCTGTTGTATAGTTTTACTAGTTTTGACCTCTGCTTTTGGTGAGTTTTTCTCGGGTTGCCAGGTTTTAGAAACACCGTAAGTGTTAAGCAAAATGTCTAACTAGTATATTAAAAGGGAGAAACTATTATGGCCGCTTAAAATTATGCAAATATGCAGTGTTGAGCTCTGATTTTCAAGTAAAGCTTTATGTCTGAACCCACATCTTGGTGGTTACACATCATGTATGAATCAGTTGCCTATACATATCTGTAAGTGATAGGCATATATACATTCCTTTACAGGTCTGTAAATTCAAAGTGTACTGAAAGTTATTTAGGAATTTAAGTAGAAGTTTACAGCTAGACTCCAAATCCTCAAGTCAGCAAATATATTCAATATTTCTAAAACTAAACTCAACAAGAACATTGGCAGTGGGTACTATTTTCACACTTCAGCTTTAAATATAGTAGAAATAGATCTTTTAAATCTTATTCATTAATAGACTGTACTTACCTGACTAGCTATTTGTATTCAGAGGAAAAAATAATGCATTACTTGAATAGGCTAACTTGAAATTCAAGTAATTTTTAGTTTGGAATCTCTTATAATTATTGGCAAATTAAAAAAAAAAAATTAAAAAAAAAGCTAAACAAACAAACAAAAAAAAATACCAACAACAGATGGTGAGGCAGTTTTTGTTCTTGTTCTTATTAAAAATGCCCCTGCAAAATGTCATTAGCTTAAGCTATGGACTGTGGAAAACCCATTACAAGCCCAAATTTAAAAAATCACTCACAACCCAGCTTATTTTTATTTTTCTTATTATCGTAAGTTAGCAATAATACCCACTTATATGTGTATTAGATTGTAGTGGAAGATATATGGCTACATTAACATATGGGGAGTTAAATTTAAATTCTTTAAAAAATTGACATGCAAATTTTTCTTTATATATGAAATTACATTAGCAGAACAACCTCTTGGAATTAAATTCTTTTAAAAATCTCCAGAGATATGTAAGAAGAAAAACTTTAAAACAGAGCAAATTTAAGACTTCCTATATCATCAGTTATGTATAAATTAGAGTGATGTGAAATTAATTGCATAATATGCATATTTGAAAGGCTGCTTATGTAATACCTTGATTAAGTCTTATGTTGATTTGATTTTCCTGGTGTTCTGTAGGATAAAAAAATTATTGAAATTATTTTTAATACTTAACAGGCTAAAATCTTTCCTAAATTCTCACTGCACATAAAATTCTTTACTGACTTTCCTGCAAGGCTGCTATAAATTCTTTTCAAGGTAGTTTTATCAGCATATGTAATTTATCTGGGTGTCATTAACCGACTCCATAAACGTTAACACTGGTCAGAGACAGAAGGCAGTTTTGGGTCAAGATGTAGTATTACCCAAGTGCCCACAAGAGTTCTTCACAACACTCTTCTTGGCCTTAAACAGAGTCCAAGGCTTGTCTTTGAGGTACATGCCTTCTGCAAAGTCTTGACCAGGATCCCAGTCCTGTCCCAGCTGCCAGCATCCCCTGTCACCCACACTGGCCCCTGCAGAGCACCTGGGCATCCCCCATTTGGGGGTCCCCTGCCAGCCAGGAGCACAGCCAGGTTTACATGAGAACTTGCTGGTTTGCTGGGCATGCCCAAGTGTGTGTGCTTTCCAAGGCAGACCTTGCCCCTAGAGTTTGAGAGAGAGCATAGAGCCCCACCATTCATGCACACATTGTCAAGCTGCTTTTCCTTAGGGCCTTGTTTCAAAGGGCACAGGAGGGAACTAAGGCTATGAAAGCAGATCCAGGGATTTAATTTCCCATGCCCATCAAGACCTATGGTCCCAGCAGTATTGCTGGTGCTGGGAGCATTGCTCAGGGCTGCACCCACAGCCCTGCTCCCTCTCTTCATCCCCATCCCCTGCAGTGAGTGAGCACCCAGAAAGTCCCACAGATATGCAATGAGCCTCAGCCCACTGGCAAAAGCAGTCAGGCTGTCACCAGCCAGCTGCCCAGCTCATTTGCAACAGCCTCAGCCTGCACCAAACCTCCCAGAGTCAGTGTAATTTTTCAGTACAAAAACTGAGCAGAGTGTCCACTGTTAATCTCCTACTTCCTCTCCCTTGTGCTCCAAAAAAAAAACGGGTTGATATGTCATTATTCATTTTGCTTTCATAAGCTAACAGCTGACAGCATGACAATAAAATAATAATAATAATTCAAAGCATTTCAAATTATCCCTTAAATTGCTTAGCACAATTCTCCTGTTTCCTGTGACATCCTTGTAATACACCATTTTCATGGCTAACTAATAAGCGCTTTCAGAAGGGGCAAAAAAGGGAAGGGGATCCAGTGCCACTAACTAGCCTAGGTGAGGAGTTATGCTGTATGAGAAATCCCTTCACACTCTGCTTCAACCTTTTTTTTTTGTCCCCAAGCATTCCTTCTCTCTGTTTTTTTTCCAATTCCAAGCATGCTATGCCAGGCCTGTAGTTGACTTCTCTACCCTTTTTTCCTGTGTCTCCTTATATTTCACCTTCCTCTTTTTCTTTGTCATAGTTTGGTTTGGTTGAAATCTCAGCCATTTCTTCCTTCCCTTCTTTGACTTCCTGTTCTTGGAGTTATATTTATTTTTCTTTAATACATTTTTGCAGCATCCTAGTTTTACCACACTCACTTCTCTCCTCTTCCCCCATCTTTGTTAATAATTAGTGCTATTAATTTTGTCTGACAGTGCTCATGACCTGTTTGCTGGTGTTTGATTTACAGTGAGTTTGGCTTGTAAGACAAACTTGTTCCATGGTGTGGTGCATTGTATCAGAGAAATTAAGATTTATTTTTGCTTTTTGGTGTTTGCCACTTGCCCACAGCAACTTTAAAACAAAACTAGACAAGCTCAGGAAACATGAAGGAGGGGAGTCTGCTCCCAGTTCAGTAACGAGTACTTTCCCCTGAGCTGGTGTGTCATTTATGACAGCACATCATTTGGACAGTGATACATGGCACGTGTGAGAGACCACTGTGCACCTCTGCACCAGCCAGATATAAGTCCCTTCCAGCAGGAATAATGCTGACATTTATCCCAAAGGTAGTGCAAAGCTGTGCAGCTCTAGTTCATTCATTTATTTTTAATCACCTGCTGGTATTCTGACTGTGGTCAATATTGCAGATCATTATTGGTCTGTCTGCTTAATCAAAAATAGGTCTTGAGTAAAGCTAGACATCCATTTTTGTCCTAACAGCAGGAACACAAATCCTTATCTGTAAAGCGTCAACACAGATTGCGCCTCTGTTTCAGAGCTGCTTACATAGCATTTCCCCAGCAGAGCCCTCAGCAATGCTCTCTGCCAAGCATGAGCAAGGCTGGAAAGCATCAGTAGCTCCAGCCCAAACATTAGCAGTGCTACTAACACCTTTATAAAAGTGAAATATCTCCGATGAATGAGATCAGTAACAAGTTATCATCACTGAGGAAGCTGCCACCCTAGATGAGAGTTCCTTTGTTGGTCACAAAGGGATACAAGTTGAAACTCTGCATTTCTCTCACACAAGGCACTGCTGGTTGTTGATATTGCTGTATTTTAGGAGGAGCACTGGAGAAGGAGTCTGAATTTTATGACCAGAGCTCAAAACCTGTCTTCATTTCCATTGGTGATATAGTTACAAGCCAAGCTCATGTCTCAAATGTACAAGAGTATTTTAAAATTTTTCCTGTAAAGACAGCTGAGATATAAATTGACATGGGACCAGAGGGATATTGGATGTGGAAACAATCCAAAAAAGATAATAAGAAAATAAATTTCTCATGAGACCTGTAAAAATGGCTTTCATTCCAGCTGTCTTTGCAAAACTTCCAAAGCATTTGCAAATTCTTGTTATTACCTTACCACACTGCATTTTTATTTCCAGCAAATGCTGTGTTTGACAACTAAGAAGTTGTTTCTTATATATTATTCTTGTTTGCTTTAAAAAAAAAAAAGTGACTTTTGACTGTAATTCTGTAAATTTTCTCATCCCCAATATTGTGTTAATAGTTTGTGGTGTAGTCTGTTCGCCTTGCAGTCAATAATGAGTCTGCCTGAAGTGTGGTGGCTGTGTCTCGGTGTGGCTGTGTGAATCTGTGCAGTGGTTTGTAGCATGACAGCTGTTGACTGTGTGCTCCTTGCCTAGCCATCCTCCATGTTGTGACTTTCTCTGTTTTTGTCCCTTTCTAGAAGCTGAGGAACTGTACCAGAAACGCGTGCTGACCATAACTGGCATTTGCATTGCTCTTCTAGTAGTTGGCATCATGTGTGTGGTGGCCTACTGCAAAACCAAGTAAACTTTTCTCTTCTATTTCGTATCTGTGGTTGTTGGTCAGGGCCTTCCCAGCTGACTGAAGCTTCTCTGGGCATAAGGTTGTATCTGAGTTTCTCTAAAGGTGAGCTTTAGAGACAAACTTGTGAGCAGGGTGCTCTGGTCCAAGCCAGATGAATGTGAGTCTCCATGCATGTCCATCAGCAGTGCAAAATTAAGAGAGGTATCTGAAAGATTTCTCAGTCTTCAAATGTAATTTGCAATTTTTTTTTCTTTTTTTGTATGCTTTCTTTTCTATCATCCATTTCAGCTGGTTTCTCCAGCTGAAAAGGAACAAACTCCAGCCTTGGAATCATGTTGCTTTCCAGCAGTGAACTTTATGTATAAGACTAATTTGTTTGTACTTGAGACACAATTAATGATGTTAAAAGTTACTGTACACCAAAGGCCAAAAAATTGAACACAAAAGCACTCTCAATGCAAAGTAAGCATTTAAATGTGTTCTGTGAGCCTCTAAATTACAAGGGGTGACTCTCAAACATGCATGAGGCACTCTGGACTATAAATTACACAGAACATCAGCAGAATTTCTGCTGCCAAAACTTCTGGCTGCCTTTATAAATCTCCCCACCAAAACACAGAAAGACCTTATCATAAATATTCCACGTTTGTATAAACCTGATTTACTGTTTCAAGGCCTGATTGGCAGTTGGTTTTTGTTGTAAGCCCCACCAATAATGGATGTGTTAAAAGTGGGGGAGGAGGGAGATCATTTGTCCCTCTCAGTGAGAGTCCAGACAGATACACACAACTCCTACCCATAACCTTGTGCCAGTAGTCAGTGGGGAGCAGCTGAAACAGTAATAAAAAATCAGATCAATTACTGCTTTTAGAAATCACATCCCCGTGTATTTCAACAAACATTTAGTCAGGATCCTGAGTATGATTTTCTATATAAAGAGCCCGCAGAATCCATCAGGGGTCTGAATGCTTTTTTTTTAAAAACTGTTTTCAAAAACAGTTGATGAGAGTCCCGTGCCAGGTACATGGCCCTCCAATTGCAGCAGTGATGCCAAACTGGTATCTGTGAGGTAATTTGCATATGCTCTTCTCTCTAAATAGGGGAAAACTCAGAAACCAGGAGAAATCTTGGAATGGTGTTAGTACAACCAGTGTAATAATTAAGTAGCTTAGATTTTGTTGGTCTCCTTGCAAGAAATGCTGCTACCAAATTGCCAAAGCATTAGCTCCAGACACTGAGTCTTAATTCAGAGGTATTTTATTTGCAAATCATTTACATGAAGATAAAAGCTTCTTAAGTACACACTAGCTTACCTGTTATTCTCTCATCTCAGTTATGTAGAGTCATTTCTTTATTTCGTTAGTGCCCTTTCATTACAGGACAAACAGCACAGGTAAAAGCACGCAAATTCAAATACACTGGTCATTGAAGGTGAGAATAATGCAGATTTCTAGGGACAGACTCCCAGGTTACATGTGCCAGGATTTCAGTCCTGTAGATGACAAACTCAGACTCCTTCTATATCTCACTTTCTCTACCATGTTAAGGAATTCAGATTGTCCTCAGCTCACAAGGTCTCCAGAGCCTCATGAAGGGGGGCTGTGAAATCAAGTTAAAACCTTGCATGAGTGCTGCTTCTCAGCCCAGCAGGTCTTTGGGTAGCTCAAATATCTCCTGGCACTGTGCTGTCTATGCACCTTAAGTGCTTACATGTCCTAAGATGATGCCTGATTATCCTCAAAACATAAAGTCTACATGAACCACAGTGTATCCTTCTGAGACAGGAGCATTTCCAAGACAGATGAATCTGCATATGCCATTCATGTGATGTGATATAAATTAAGCATTTTCCACTATCCAGGCACATACACACAGAGAAAATACGTAAAATGCTATATGTCAAACCATCTTTTCATTGTCTTTAGGTGTTCATGACTACCAAGCTTCAACGTATTTATTGACCTCCCTCACTGCTCCTTTTTTGTAAATCTTGAAATAGTCCCCTTGAGTTCAAGACCGGACTGAAAATAGTTGTCTCTTACACTGTCCTGCCCTGCTATCACTATCTGCACTTCTGCATACAGCTTAGTATTTTAGCTTTTGCCACAGCCAAAGTCATATGCATATGTGTGTTGAAGCCTGCATCCTCCCTTCGCTGCCCTGGATTCTGTGACAGTGTGGTAGAAGTTCTCCAATGTAATGAGAGAAAACTGGGTAATATTTATAAATTAAGTCTGAAATTGAATAGCCCTTTTTCTGGTTATTTATTTTGGTGTTTTGATTAGTGTGTTCTACATAGCCAGGTCCTACTATGCTGTAAGTTTTGCTGCTGACAGCTTGTAATGATCTTCTGAAACATTCTTCTGAGGAGAGCTGGAAGGATTACAGAATCACAGAATTATTTCGGTTGGGAAGGACCTGTGGGATTGTGTCCAACCTGTTAATGACCACCACCTTATCAGTTAGACCATGGCACTAAGTGATGTGACAAGTCATTTCTTGAGCATCCCCAGGGAGGGTGACTCCACCACTCCTCTGAGCAGTCTGTTCCAATCCTTAATAAACCCTTTACATAACGAAGTTTCTCCTGGTGTCCAGCCTGAACCTCTTCTGGCACAGCTTGAGGCCATTTCCTCTTGTCATGTTGCTACTTGCCTGGGAGAAGAGGCCGACCCTCACCTGGCTACAGCCTCCTTTCAGAGAGTTGTAGAGAGTGAGAAGGTAACCCTGAGCCTTTTCTTCAGGCTGAACAACCCATCTCCCTCAGGCACTCCTCATAGGACTTACATGTTAGCAAGTGGGGAAACAGCAGCTAAGGACAGGAGACAGTAGAAGCATCAAAGTCAGTCAGAAATCATGTCATTAGTACATGGATAGTTCTACTAAATGCATTAACACCCATGGCATCCACCTGGTAATCACTGGGCTTCAGAGCAAATCTGATGTTGCTGAAACTAAACCTTCCAGAGCTGCCAGGAAATGTGCAGGCTCAGGCCTATGCCATTTATTCTCACTTTGGGTTTCTGAGGCTTTGTATGCACTCTTCTCTAACGTATTTATATATTTGAAGTACACTGTTGAGGGTAGGGGATCAATCCCTCAAAAAAAAATTTATAACTGCCACATCACAAAGACCCTGTTCCAGTGTCTGCAAGCAAGCCCTGGGCCACAGACACCTCAGCTCCCTGTGGTGAACCGAGAAGTGTAGCTTAATGGGCTGTCAGAAGCTTTGCCTTGGCCCTTATGAGGGTGTCAAGGTGTCTGGGTTAAAATCTCTTTCCCCTCCCTTCTCAGTGCATAAAAGTTCTCCTCCTAAGCCAGAGCACTGCTTAGAAATGGATTCCCTTTTCCTCTCAATTGTTCTTGTCCCCCTTTGTCCTGCTGACTCCTGGAAGTGATCCCAAATATCCTTCCCCCTGTGCAGGTCCCCACAGCTCCAGCTGCAATTAGTCCTGTGGTTTTGAGAGTTACTCTGAGGTCTAGCAGCAGTGGAGAAAATTCTGGCAAAAAAAGTGATGCTACATTTTTATCACCAACATCAATATGCTGAAAGGTGCAGCTGCTTTCCTTTTGTCTATTAAATCGTTTCTGTGTTTCATGCACAGGAAGCAGAGGAAAAAGTTGCATGACCGCCTTCGGCAGAGCCTGCGTTCGGAAAGGAACAACGTGATGAACATGGCCAATGGGCCGCACCACCCCAACCCACCGCCTGATAACGTCCAGCTCGTCAATGTAGGTTTCACTGCACATACTTCAGTCTAGGCTGCCAGGAATGCTCACCCCACAGCTTTTAAACATCTACCTGCTGCAGGCTGGTGACTGATTTCTCTTGGCTTTCTCCACACAGAAAAAATTGCTATTGCAAACTGCTGCCATATTCTCCTTCAGAGAATAGTATTTTTGGTGTATCTGATGGTAATGGGAGGTTGCTTTTCCACATGTTTGTCTATTGGGGCTTCTCGTTCCCCTGTTAACTACCTTTCGATAGCTTGCTTGAGATGCAGACCTTTGCTACTTTCCTCATTTGTCTCCTCCTCTTTTGAGTCTAGATGGGCTATGTACACAGAGGTGTACATGAATGTGCTCAAGCGTGTCAGTATGGTTTCTGCATGTATTTAAGAGACAAAATTTGTGCTTTGGTACATGTAAAAAGTTGAAATCTGGGAAGGAAGGATTGGGAATTATGTCTATAAATGTGCTGTGAATTAGTTTGTAAACCTGAGGTTTGTCTGGGTTTTTTCAGCAGTATGTGTCGAAAAATGTAATCTCCAGTGAGCATGTCATCGAGCGAGAAACAGAGACCTCGTTTTCTACAAGCCACTACACCTCAACAACACATCACTCCGTGACAGTCACCCAGACACCTAGCCACAGGTACTGGAGGGGGAAGGCAAACAGCAGCTGTAGTATCTGATCTGTTGCTGTTGTAAAACCAAAAAATGTGCAAAACAGCAAAGCAGAGAAGATCTGTGCTCCCTTCATAGTGTTTTCATTTTAAGGCTAACAATATTTGATGTCATATCACCTAACAAATTATCTTCCCAGGAATTTACAAAGACCTTTATTATCTGAATGGCATACCAATACTGTCACACTGAATTTTAGTATATGCAAATTGCTAAATCAGTGACAGTTCTAATGACTGGAAAGCCCTCCTTCCCTCTCCTTTTATCCATCATGCAAAATCACCTTGATGCCTGTGTATTCGTAAAGTTTGCTAAACTCTGCAGCTCTAGTTACCAACCCAAAGGTTATGCTGCAGATTCTGTGTGGCAGCAGAGCCCCTCCTTTCCCTGGCTAAACTTCTGCTCATACACAGCTGCCACCAAAGCCCACTCTCACTTTCCCCCTTTTCTTTTCCTGGTTGCTGCTCTCCAGCTGGAGTAATGGCCACACTGAAAGCATCCTCTCTGAAAGCCACTCGGTGCTCGTCAGCTCCTCCATGGAGAACAGCAGGCACGCCAGCCCAGCAGGGCCCCGGGGCCGTCTCAACGGCATCGGAGGGCCACGGGAAGGCAGCAGCTTCCTCCGGCATGCCAGAGAGACGCCCGATTCCTACCGAGACTCTCCTCACAGTGAAAGGTAGGACACACTGCCTCATTGCTTTCAGTTGGCAAGACCTGGTGTTTTCCCAGATGGTTTCAAAGCTTGGGAGCACAGGCAAATATGCAACAGTGCAGCCGTTCATATAGGGCATACATCTCCTTATTCATAAAGGTGGAGGGCTGAGTAGTAGCTTAAAGTCCACCAAAAGCATTTCTTCCCTTCTTGCCTCTGCTGGATTTAGTGCTATTAGCCAGCAGTTCACACTTGGCAAAGCTCCACTGGAGTAATTAGTCAGAAATTTCCATTGAAAACTATAAACAGAACTTTGCCTAATTACCAGTTTCTTAGAAGATGCAAGTGAGAAGATTTTGCAGTGAGAAAGTAATGTTTTGATCCACAGGAGGAGGGCACTAAGGACTCCTAAGCAGTATAGAAATTATGCCACCACTACTTTCTGGAGTGTTCCAGCTCCTAAACTCCCTTAACCCTTTATTAAGTAAAAGCAAGGAAACACAAAGTGCAAGCCAGAAGGACTCAGGTCATTATTAAATCAGGAATAGTTACAAATAAACCTGGCTAGGAGTTTTCCAACCAAGTAATTTTTTTCTCTGAAAAGATTGGTTCATCAGCTCCTAAGGTCTGCCTGGAAGTACATCCGTCACAAAGAAACTTCAACGGAAAAAATCCTGCTCAGGTTTAAGCTAGCATTTTCATTCAAGATGGCTCTAGAATAGCAATAGAAAGATTGAGAAAGAAACAAGACATTTAAAAAGAGCTTTTCTCCCTGGAATCATAGGCAGAAGAAAAGGAAAACAAAAGGTTATGGGCCAGTTCTCTGAGGACTTTGAAATCACAAGGGATTTGGCCTTGTGCAGTGTCCATCATGCCAAAAATGCAGCCAGGCAATCCCCAAGGAGACTGAGTTGTGTAGGAGACAAATTGTGTTTTTCAGAAAAATGAATGCACACGTACGGCAAACGCCATTTTTGTGGTACTCCCTCTGCCACACAAACAACTGCTAAGCAGCAGGAAGCGGGCCCACTGAGGAAGGACCCTGAGTGTAGTACCACCAAGGATAATAAACTACCCTCTCATTAAAAATTATTTGTTATTTAGCATGGAATTTAATTTGAAGATACATGGCTCACATGACATAAACAGCCATGGCTCCAATCCAGCAGAGCACTTTGACAAGATTATCTTTTAATTGTGCAAGTAGGCCCACTGAAATCAGCCAGATTACTCACATGGGTAGAGCTCAGCATGTGCTTAAGTGCTTTGCTGGATCAGGACCTGTAACAGTAAATACCATGTTGTCTCCTGCCTGGGAAACGAGCAGGATGCACGGCCACATGCCTGCCAGTGGTGAGTAGTACAGCTTAGTACATTTGGGCATCTGCATGTGAGAAGTGAAGACCATTCTTGCTGTCTGCCTGCATTGCATGGGACACCCAAAGCATCATTCTAATATGAACTGTTTTGATTTAATCGGGGGGGCAGCACTGGGGGAGAGGGGAGACCATATTCCTTTTTCTCTGAGAAGAAAGAAGACATTTCATCAATTATTGTGTCTCTTGAAGGTGGTATTATAGGTCAATAGCAGCAACATTTCTGTGATAATTCATCAGGCATTGATATCCTTGCCTGTGCCAGAAGCAATCACAAATTTGGAACATGGGAGATGATAGTTCCCTGGGCGTTAATTACAGGCCTGATCTTTTTTCAGCAAGCAGGAAATACATCACCAATTGTTCCTGAGATGTCTTGTGTATATAAGGGAGAAAGTGAGAGTTATTTGGAACTAAAAATTACTCAGAAACATAAAGGAGTGTAGGAGCTGACTAATTACTTCCTGAAGCCATCAAATGTTGCTGTACTGTGAATTGGTAGACCAAGGCTGTGCTCCCTCAAATTTTCAAATTAAATTGAACAGACATTGCAAGGGGTTGTTTTGCGTTACCCATATGTTTGCTGGATCCCATGCCCTGCCACCTGTGTACGCAAGCAGAGGGCACAAGCAGTTTTATCTTGGATGTCCTTAGCTGTCTTACAGGAGAGAAGATCAAAAAACACTGTCTCTGCACAAAAGGCTGGACTATATGATGAAGCTGGCAGCATATAACAAGTTAATGTGTGCTGGAAGGCCATGGGTACACTCTGATCCCCTTTCACTGAGCCAGCATAGTTGGCCATGAAGCTGGATAAATCAATCACCTTTTAACCTTCCTTTCAGGATGGGCTAGAGCTGTATGAGTTCAGCTCCTGAGCCTCAGATTGCAGACAGCAGCTAGTTAGCACTGCCCTGTCAGGGCATGGGGGAATAGACCAGAAATGTGTGAATGCACAACACTTTAGTATGAGTAACTTGACACTGTTGGAAGCCTGCACAGTACATTGAACACATTTAACCAACTCAATGGGTTAACAGAACCAGTTTAACTAAAATCCAGTGTGTCATAAAGACATATATCCAACAGTGTACCAACTGGGAAAGTAGAAAGGTTTCAGTTTTTCAGACAATGCATTAAAAATGTTAAAGGGATGAAAAGCTCAGTCATGAAAGCAGAAAAAATTACTTAATTCATCTAATGCACAGACCTATTCATTGCCCTTTGCTTGACCAGCTTGATTAATTCCCATGCATAACTCCTGGTTTGTTTTTTTCCTTTCTCTTGCTCCTCAGTTCGTGTAAATCAATGTGCAATCAATGCACCTCTAGTGAAATCAATTTATGCTACTGCACATCTGTCTAGAATCTGTCCCGTTTTCTCCCTTTTCCTGTAACTCCATTTTTATCAAGTGTAATATGTGCAACTGAGTCACAGATTGGATTAGAAAGATGGATTCAGGTTTATTTTGGTAATTTCAGGCTCAGATAAATAAACCACTAATGGAAAACTAAATAACTACATCAATCATAGACATATAACTTTTCTCAATGGGCCTGTGATGGAGTTTAGAACAATTTTAGCTTTAGACAGAGACAAAATTTGGGCAGGTGAATTTAGGATAAGAATAAAAGCAAAGACAGACCATGCAAAGTGTCATGCTGGGCACTATGCTTTTGATTCTGCAATCAATGACTTTATCAAGTGGTTTTAGGCAGATCCTCACCTGGCATGAATCCACATGACCTCATAGCATGTCTACTGATTAAAACTAGTTGAGAGCTTCACATTTTTTGTTCTGTTTCTTTGGGACAAACCCTGTAATGGCACCTGAGCTTCATTTTCAGAAATTACTTCTGACCACTACCCTTCCCACAGGAATAGGGACAAATTTTGCAGAGAAATCATAGGCACTAGGCCAGACAATCCTGTCTTTAGGCTTTTGTTCCCATATGAAGACAAATGATACTCTGTGCTTCTTTGCAGATAGATCTACCAGCCAAGGTAACTAGCACCCATGAGTGGAGCAGCATAAATGCTTCTCTGACTACCCTTGGTGATTAAAATTAGCAGAATCTGGCTCTATATTTTATCCAAACATTACTTTCCTCCCTAGCCTGAGACAGTTTGGTTGCCAGAAGAGGGTGAAGCCCCAAGAGGACTGTCCTTCAATTCCCTTCCTTCCTTTCCCCCTGTCTGTTTGCATGTACCCCAGATTCTGGTCAAATCCTTCCAGAAGTGCAGCAGCTGTTTTCCTTTTGAGAAAATACTTGCAAATGCATTTTGTTTCTGGCAGCCTGTCTGTCTCTGAATCCCATTCCTGGACTCATTCCAGAAAGTTATTCTGGTAAAAAATTTACAGCATCTCCATGGCTGGGATCTGGGAGTTTTGCTATGCTCCTCCCACTTTCATATGTTTTTGCCCAGAGTCCCAGAAGTCAGCAGTTTATAGGATTAATAGGAGGAGGAAAGGTTCCTTAGTAGCCCCGTGTGAGGATGCTGGGGATCTTAAGGGAATCCCTGCCATTTCTCTCCCAGTCCACATGAGCTGCTGTTTTTCACCACTGCTCCTGTGCTCACAACCTGTCCCCATCTCTTTTCTTCAGGTATGTCTCAGCTATGACCACACCAGCTCGCATGTCACCCGTTGAATTTCACACTCCAACTTCTCCCAAGTCCCGCCCTTCCACAATGTCACCACCGGCTTCCAGCTTGACCGTCTCCATCCCTTCCGTGGCGGTGAGTCCCTTCATAGAGGAGGAGCGACCCCTGCTCCTGGTGACTCCACTGCAGCTGCATGAGAAGTATGACCACCACCTTCAGCAATTCAACTCCTTTCACCACAATGCCACCCATGAGAGCAACAGCCTGCCACCAAGTCCTCTGCGGATCGTGGAGGATGAGGAGTACGAGACCACGCAGGAATACGAACCAGCACAGGAGCCTCCAAAGAAACTCACCAACAGCCGGAGGGTCAAAAGAACAAAGCCCAATGGCCACATTTCGAGCAGGGTGGAAGTGGACTCTGACACAAGCTCTGAGAGCAGCAGCTCCGAGAGCGAAACGGAAGATGAAAGAATAGGTGAGGATACACCATTCCTGAGCATACCGAACCCCGGGGCAACCGGTCTGGAGCCAGCCACTGCCTTCCGGCTGGCTGAAACCAGGACTAACCCAGCAAATCGCTTCTCCACACCAGAAGAGTTACAAGCAAGGTTGTCCAGTGTGATAGCTAACCAAGACCCTATTGCTGTATAAAACATAAAACACATAGATTCACATGTAAAACTTTATTTTATATAATGAAGTATTCCACCTTTAAATTAAACAATTTATTTTATTTTAGCAATTCCGCTGATAGAAAACAGGAGGGGAAGAAAACTTTTATAAATTAAATATACGTATGTACAAATGTGTTATGTGCCATATGTAGCAATTTTTTACAGTATTTCAAAAATGGGGAAAGATATCAATGGTGCCTTTATGTTATGTTAAGTTGAGAGCAAGTTTTGTACAGTTACAAGATGGCTGTCCCATAGTATTTTGCAAAATCTTTTAACCCTCAGTTGTCCTAGCTTTTTTGTGCACTGCATTATAATGACTGGATGTATGATTTGCAAGAATTGCAGAAGTCCCTCTGGTTGCTTGCTGTAGAGTCTCCAAATCAGAAAGCCCTGTAATGGCACTCCCACCCTACTCCACCAGAAAAACTCACGTACACACACACAGAGTCAGAAAGGAAAAAAAAAAAAAGACTGAAAAAAAAAAAAAAAAGATAAAAAAAGTTTAAAAAAAAAGTTTCTTATATGAGAACATTTATTTGCTTTCCGTATATGAGATGAGTTTTGTCTGCTCTCTGCCAGCCAAAAGGTTTGCTTCTTTGAGCACTGGGATAATAGTAGATCCAACAGCATGCTACTATTAACTACAGCAGGATAACAAAAAACTTACAAACAAACAAAAAAAAAAAAAAAAAAAAAAAAAAAGCCAACCTGCATTAAGTAATATTATTTATAGAAAGGAAGTAATACTGTGATTTTAAACCAAATA
The DNA here is from genome assembly GCF_017590055.1 of Onychostruthus taczanowskii. NCBI lineage: Eukaryota > Metazoa > Chordata > Aves > Passeriformes > Passeridae > Onychostruthus > Onychostruthus taczanowskii. Next base: position 810,470 of record NW_024498363.1, on the reverse strand, counting down.
TATTATTAATCAGAGGTCAGCTTGTAATCACTAGGAGCTGCCATTTCATTATTTTCCAGATATTAATTGTTCTAGTTATCCCTTAGGAAATGGGTTAAGTTATCTGAGGCTTTGAACCCAATACTCTATTCAAACAAAAAAGAAAAAAAAAAAAGGAAGAAAAAAAAAAAAGAAAACATTTATATTAGTTTATGTTAATGGGGCAAATATAATAGATACCTGTAATCAAGCAAGGAAGAGATCTAGCTGGAAAACAAATGCCACTAATAAAAGTGCAATCAGTTTTCACCTCTATTTCTTAATGTTGATTTCTAATACATGCATTATTCTTTTGTTTCTACTCAATTTTCTTCCCCTTTTTCCCTTCCTCAGAAAGAACCCTGACAAGCTTCTAGCAATACCTTTTTAGAGTTGCTGTTGGAGTAAGGCTTACTCTTTGATAAAGAAAGGCCTTTCAGGGAAGAATACGATTTGCTGAATGGTTAAAAAGTATAGGCACGTAGGAGGGACAAAGCAGATGTGTGGAGTTTATTTCCACTCACCTTTACTGACTCCATTACTTGGGTTGAGAGAGGCAAGGCTGATGCAGAGCCCATTTATGAAGGTAAGCACACCATGTGAGTTACAGCCCTAGTAACCCATGTGTGACTATTTAATATCAGTGTTTATATAGCCAGTGACAGTCTTGAAGTCACTGACTAGTAATGAACAAGGATGCTGTCAGTACTGGAGCAGATGCATCCATCCAGACAGAAGCAAATGGACTCTTTTTGCACTGAATTCCTATGAGTTTAGCCAGGGTCACTCTGCCTCTTCTATACTTTTGATTTTTTGTTGTGTGTTCAGTTGGCACAGCATTGACTCAGGATTGATGTGGAAAACAAATGTTTTTCCTAGACTCTGGGGATTCTGAAAATGACAACATGTGTTTTACAGGTATTACTGAGCTCTAAATAAGAGCCCTGTCAAGACAAAAATAATTTCAGCCAAACTACACTCATCCTTTGGGCCATATTCTGGTCCTAGTTAAATGAAGAGAAATACATCAAGGAAAATTTGTGAGATGCAAACCTGAGGAACAAAAGTCCCAAGTCAGTAAATTGTTCAAGCATATGCTTATGCTAATCCCAGCAAAAGTTACCTTCAGCATGTGCGAGACTCTCATTGACACATCCAGCACATGCGCCTAAGAGTTTTGCTGAACAAGGTGTCCTATTGATTTGAGACTGAAAGCAAAGTATAGCAAAAGAAGAGCTTTGCCAAGATGACAAAAACAGTGAGTTCCTCACTGTATAAATAACCATATCATATTAGTAAGAACGCAGGTGAGTCTATCTGAACACCAGATTCAGCAGAAAAAGAACAAAAAGAAAACCTTAGTATAGAAAACAAAGTTGTCCACTAGAATGTCAGTGGCAGAACCAAAAGGCTAGGAAACTAGCACAGCTTTGGGCTATGTGGTCGCTGAAATGGCACTGCTTATTTGAGAAATCCGTGGAAGATGGCAAATACATACTGTCTGGATTTAAGTCCCCTTTGCCATTTTTCCCTAGCTGGCATGTACTTGAACACACTTTGCCTTTGCAGACTGAAACATAAGCTCTCTACAAATTCTATACCCCATATTCTCATTTTCATCCCTTTAGTCATGCCTATTTACCTGCAATCCCATGCAGCAGAATATCCATCTCTCCAGTAACTCTGCAATTCAGTAGTACAGAAGGTCAGGTGGGCTTTCCTAATGAAGGCCATGACTTTCCAAAAGATTTGCACTGTTGAGTTTCCTTGGGCACTTGAATATCTGTCCCTTCAGGACACTGCAAAGGCCTTGCAGGACAGAAAAAAGGATGGCAGAGAAACAAGAGATTTGCCCCAAAATCACCCGTCTTACTGGCAGAATAGAGATTAAAAGACAGGTCTTTTTTAAACTCCTCCAGTATATATCAACCACAAGGCCAGGTCTCATTGAAGTATCTGTAACAGCCCAGACAGATGAATGAGGATGGAAAGGGAGCATGCCTTGACGTTGAGTAGATTTTTTGACTACTGACACTGTTATTGTGGAGGGACAGAACAAAATGAAGGAGCAAGTCCATATTTGGGAGGTGTACATGTGAGATTTGCTTGGTATAGGTCTCGGGAAAAATGTCACACCTCTTCTGTTGCAGTGCCTCAATGTCAAATTGCTGTGCAGTTCCTGCTATTCCTACCCCTCAGAATATCCACAGTGTGTTATAGAGAAAGCATGAAATTAGGCTGGAGACTTCACATGGACCTAAGAACAAGAAAATACAATTGGGGATATGGCTGCCTAAGCCCTTAGATCTTTGTGAAGAACCCAGCCTTACAGCACAATTCATGCAGCAGTGAATTCAGGAATTGCCCTGGCTTGGCACGCACAGAAGCGGGAAGAGGACCTCTCAACTTGTGTTCATCACACTGTGGGGGTGTCTCACATCAGTCAGGTCCACACCCAGAAGTTAGCAAGTCTACCTGGCCACAGGTGCTGCTGGCAGGCTGCAGCTAGTTCCTGCTGACCAAGGGGCTGGAGGCTGCAGCAGCACAGAGCAGAGCCAGCAAGTGCCTATGGAAAAGGCCAGCTCCCCTGCTGGGGATATTTTCTTCATTTCCCAGACCTTTGAGCTAGGCAGTCCCAACACCCTTGAGCCATCGCTGTGTGGTGCTTGCCAGTTCCTTGGCTGAAAGTCATGGCAAGAAGAAACTTTGAAGAGGGAGGAAATATTCCAGTGGTGGCAGAGTTGTTAAGATTGTCCTGGTTTATTTCTGTGTCATTTAGTTTGAGCCATGAGTTTTTCCTGTGTATGTGTTTATATGCAGGAATTCCAAGATGAAAGGCTTTTTTCAAGACATTATTATATTATTATTATATTGTGCACAACCTGGTACAGCCTGCCTGTTTAAGGAGTGTAAATCCAATGATCCATATCCAGCTCCATACAGGTTCTCATGCAACAGAGAGAAGTCTACTCCCTCCTTTTGGCCCAGTTATTCCCTTCCTCACTTGAGCCACCCCAACACCCAGGTTTAAGAGATCAGTCTGCCTTTATCAGGGAAACAGGAAAGCTCCTTCTTTCCACTACTCCAAAACAACAATGCTGCATCTCCCTGCTTCTCTCACACACATTGCAAGCAGTTTCCTGAGCATCCAGGATAGCAAACGGGTGTCTCCTCAAAGGACACACCTCTCAGCCTGTTGAGCACTTCTTGGCCCTGCAGTGTGGCTACTTACCATTACCTGGGTTTTACTTCTAGTAAGAAACAAAAAAGCACCTATGAAATGCTGCAGAGAAGGGCAGACAAAGAACATGGCCAATTATCATCATTTGTAATTCTCTATTCTATTGTAAATATGTCTTGTACATATGTGGATGTTTTCATTATTTACTGTCTTTATGGATATTGTGTTAAATGAGACGCTCTTAGTTTATTGTGTAACACTGTAAATAACATAACATCCTTTATTATTTATGCATAGGCATCTAACACTCAGAGAAAGTTATCCTCATATTATTTTAAGACATATGTCAAAAAGATGTTGCATTTTTTCCTTTTGCTTTGAAAAAATTGTAATATATCCTCTTTTTCCCCTCTTTTCCTTTTAAAAAAAATCGAATGCTAATTTATTGTTCAGGAGAGAAAGGGGATGTAACTGAAAGGCAAACTGTTCAAAGAACATGCTGTGGAAGCCACAAGCTACTGATAAACTAAAGAATTTATTACCCCAAATACAGCAATAAGTAATTGTTGATTTATTAAGATTTTGTTATTCATTTTCAGTAAAAGAGGTGCTGGATTAAATTGTTTATGTGTGGTCCTGGCCCAGCTGCTCAGCAGACTGTGCCAGGTCCCTAGCTACCATCTTTCTGTATGCAAACATTGTTGTAAAGGTCTTGTTCTATTGTTGTGGACCACTGTTCCTTGAGATTTCTGACTCATCCCTATGGGGGTCTCTGGCAGACACTCTTGTTCCTACAAACATTTTTAGGTTCTTAAGTTAGAATTATTAGCTCTATCCTGACCATTGCTACTTAAGATGGATGGGGTGTGGGGAGAGGGAGGAGTTGGGGGAGCAGAAATGACACAGTCTTGGAACTGTGGGGGGGCTACTCTACAAAAATGTCACCTCACTGTTCAGCAACAGTCAATAAAGCAAAGCCGATACTGGGAAATCTTAGATGGCACCACCATGCCACTATATAAAATTATTATTTGTGCCAGTTGTAAATACAATGAGTGGTCCTGGTCTTCTTGTCTCAGGATAGAAATAGTATAACAGGGAAGGGTTTGAAGGGCAACCCAGGTGAATAAATATTTGGAGCTGGTGAGGTCTGGGGAGCACTGGGTGGGCTGAATATCGTTATTCTGAAAGAAAGGACAGCAGAGAGAAGATATTAAAGGTCTGCTGAAACATACATATCTTGTATAAGGTAAGAAAGGACTGGATGCTTAATACCTCTTCCAATAAAAGAAATGGAGTTATCAATCAAAACTACTGGGCACCATATTCCCAGAAAGATGTAGCTCTTCATGTAAGGGGTAGGAAACTTGGAGAATTGCTTGCTGGAAGGGATTGTGGATTGTAAAAGTTTCCATGGGTTCATGGTGGGGGCCAGATCTTAGGCATTAATCCAATGAGGATTACTAAATCCATGAAAAACACATCAGATGCGGGAAATAACTGAACTGAAAACATGTGGAGATTGTATAAATTGGAAATACTGTATATACTAGTGCTGCTCTTACCTTCTTCAACTCTCTGCCACACTTGGAATGAAGGAGGGCAGATATCTGATCTGGCTGTTGCTTACATGATATAAGTATGTAAAGCCATTTGCTGTTAACAAGCATTAAATAAGAGAAGGAAATCTAGGCATGAGCAGAGGAGAGAGGAATGCAGTAAAAATGTTTTGGATGTGTTTCACATCCATTTTTTCCCAGGGCTTGCGCTCCCAGGCTTACCTGTGGGTGCAGAATGAGATGCCAAACAGAATGGATGGAGAAATGGGAGGATGGAGGAACGGAGGGATGGAGGAATGGAGGGAGGGAGGAACAGAGATGGGGAGGGAGGAATTTAACCCGGAATTCTTGCACGGAATCTGACGATGAATTCCTTTTTTGTTTCTGGAGTGTCGCTGGGCAGCGTTGTCCTGCCCTGCCATGGATTGCTCCATTTTTGGAGTCTGTGGGAAAGGGTTGGGTGGGAAGGTGGGAGGGTCGGTCCAGTGTGGAAGGTTGGGAATGATCATTCTGGAAGGTGAGGAATGATCGGATGTGGAAAGTGAGGAACAATCTGTTGGGGAAGGTTGGGAATAGTCATTGTGGAAGGCAGGGAATGGTCCAGTGTGGAAGGTGAGGAACAATCCAGTGAGGAAGGTGAGGAATGATCCAGTGAGGAAGATGAGGAGTGTCCAGTGAGGAAGGTGAGGAATGATCCAGTGAGGAAGATGAGGAGTGTCCAGTGAGGAAGGTGAGGAATGATCCAGTGAGGAAGATGAGGAGTGTCCAGTGAGGAAGGTGAGGAATGATCCAGTGAGGAAGGTGGGGAGGGAGGGAGGGAGGGAGGGAGGAAATGACTGGCAAGGGTTTTCTGTCACTCTCCCTCTTCCCTGGTTCTCAACACAGAGAGTAAAGACCTGGTGGTCCTGTCTAATCTCAGTTTCCCTCAGATAGCTTCCCTGTCTTTCTTTTTCATGTGGAGGGATCCTGTGGCTGCAAGGCTGGATGCTTAGGCTATTTGCCTCACCTGAATGTCTTAGCTGTGTCACCTCACAGCCAGCCCAAGCTAGAACATTATGGCACAGTGCTGCAATGGAGGAAAGGATGGTTGTTCCACTGCAGGCTGTTGAAATTGACTGCTTGGAGAAGACAGACCCCTCCTCAGGCATCCCCACTGTCCTTTCATACAAGGAAGTAGAGGTAGACGATTTCCAAAGCAATTAAGTACCATAAGAACCACTCAGAGTCAACAGGACTAAGGACTCATGACACATTTGATACAGACAGGAGGGCTTTAGGGAACACATCCTTGTGTGTCCCAAATGTCTGTCCTTGCAAAAGTTGTTTGCCAGTCCTTGCTGTCTTTATCCTATTGGCTTTCTCTGCCAAGCTTCTGCCTCTGCATTTCCCCACAAGGTCTGGAAGCAGATGGCGTCAGGGAACACTACAGGAAAATCAAGCAAACCCTTCTCATTTCTGCAGCCCACAGCTGGGTATGCTCTTAGCATGCCGGCTCCACCCAGTTATGAGCACATGATTTGGAGAATGCATTCCCCAAGTTAATTCTCTCTGTCTCAGTTACAACTGATGGGAAGAAAACTATCTCAAATGCCTTGAGACCTTGCAGTCAGTGATGATTAACCTGTGCAGCAGAAGCAAAGCAACATGGACTGTGCATAGGTTATGAGCCTAATAACTCTTCTTTACTAAAACCAGGTCCTTGACAATGGCACTTCCAGAGCTAAATCTCATTTTACCTTTCACAAAAAAAAAAAAAAAAAAAAAAAAAAAAAAGCCTTAGGGATTTCTGACCCTAGAGTGCCTTTTCTACCTGACGCTGTGACCTTTTGCCAGAGTTATTTCAGAGTAGCTCTCATTAGAAAAGTTCTACTGATTGCAAAAATTATTTCACATCTCTCCAGACTAAAGGTGGCAGGAGAAATGTCATAAATCACTGATATCCTCCTGATGTCCCCATTTCCACTCATGAAGGCAAGGACTAAAGGACAGTTCAACATCTTCCAGCAAGGAAGAGGTGGAGCAAGGTCAGACCAATGCACATCTGGAAAGGTTGCCATGTCACTGGGGTTGGGCACAATATGGTGACTCCAGAAGGTATTTAGAGTGCTGCACTTTCTAAGCATTGCAGGGACTGTCAAAACCTGAGACAAAGCCTTCAGCATGAATGGAATCATTTCCTTGAAAGCTAGACCTTGCTCTCTAAGGTTTTAACTCCACATAGTAGCCAAGCACCAACTTTACTTGGAAACTGGACTTCTAATGTAAATGGCAGCTGCTAAGTTTCCACTTAGGTTTTTCCCCCCCTTGGGAATAGCTGGAGTTCCCTGCACTGGATGTAATGCCTTAGGAACTAGAGAGGAATCCTGGCAGCAATGCACAGCAAACACCTGAAATAAGGCCAGCTCATTTGATGACAGCAGCAGAGGAAGTGTCAAGGGAGTCTTTGCAAGGTTATATGCACATGAGTTGGTAGGGAGTACAGCAATAGTTAACAACTGATTAAGTCATTACTCTGGTAATGGCCAATTTGGAGCCATGCTTCAGAAGCCAGATATTGTGTGGGAGGTATTTTAACTTACCCTGCACATTACTGCATCAGTTGGGTTATGCATTCTCTATGTGTACACACACACATACAGTCTCTCAATTTTCTGTAATGATTTCCTGATGTTCAGTGCATGCTTGGTGACAGGAAAGGAAAAAATGTCACAACAAGGCCATTCAGTAGCTGCAAAACTGCCTCCATCCAAGAGAAAACACTTTTTCACCTCAGAGATGAAAAAATTGAGGGTGGTATTTTTCCTGCAAAACAGGTTGTCCTGTAAAAAAAAAAAAAATAGAAAGGGAATGCCTCTTTCTCCCCCAGTTGGACAGGCTGGGTCACAGATTGCAGAGGAGCTTTCACAGGGCCACAGCTAAGAAGGGACTAGCAAGGTGAAGATTAAGGGGACTCCAGCTAGGGTAAAGGGTGGCATGTGCCTCTCATTTCATTGCAATAACCCTAGAACAATGGAATCAATACCAAACAAACAAACAAACAAACCAAAAGAAAATATATATACTCACTAAATATTCCCAAATGTTGGGTCTTGGGCTTTCTGTATGTGGCAGAGAGACAACTTCCAAACAGCAATTATTGTCCCATATTCTGGTTCTCATGATATTCCCATTTTGTGGTCCCCTTCCTCACCCTAAGGGGCCCAAAGCTGAGGGTGAGGTGAGTCAGATCCTCCACAGAAATGGACAGTAATATATATGAGAAGACCTGTACCTAGAGCAGCATTCCTAGAAAAAGCAAAGGGAGCTATTAGTGCTGTGAAAGCAGTAATCAAAAAATAAAGGCCAATTAGGAAATAAAGCCCACTTAGATGAATGCCGCAGTATAAATCCAGGAACCTGAAATTCAGTATCCTGTTTTAAAATCATCCCCTAATAAAAGCTCCAGAAAACAAAATAATGCCATCCTAGTGACACATGAACCATTTTAATAATTAAAAATGCCCTGTAATTCAGTCCACTTAGATAGCTATCTGCACACAGTGTCTTATCATATACAACTAAAACATGCAGTATTTATCTGATGGCTAATGATTATGAAATAAAGCTGAAAGTAATAAAACTCCAAATAAGAACTGGCAGACTCAGCTATCTTGTGTCTGTTATAATGAACCTCTCACTTGTCATGGTACTAAATCACACATTCGGGGTCATATCAATGCCATAGCAGAAAGGAACTCTTATGTAGTAACCCTATTATGTTCATTTCCAAGTGCCAGCTTCCTTCAAATAGAACTTGCATGGCCTGTTACAAGCTCTGGTGACTGAGGGAACAGAATGGACGTTACGTAACATAAAGTCCAGGTAAGAGGTTTGTTATCACAGTGATTCTACATGCAGCCCTGTATTTTGCTGTTCAATACAGTCCAGAGCTTATTTAATTATTTCTGTGACTCTCATAATTAGTTAAAATTGCCATTTTAGGGTTAAGATGTGGAAACCATGGTATTTTTGGCAAACTTCACTTTCTGTCTTACAACTTCATTCGACTGACAAGAGCAGTACTGGCTCAGCAGCAGAACAGCTCTCAGCTTGGTCCCAAGGTGGTTGCAGTAGGCCTTCAGCTGCAGGGGAACCACATGCTTTCTACTCCTTCTTTGTTATTTCACCAGGGTCACATCATCAATGTCAGCACGTACTTCCAGGCTGCTCTTACAAAAGATTTTTGGTTCAGGATCTAAAAGAGCTGATTTTGTCTGTTTCCCACCTCATTTCCATATGCATGCACCACATCATTTAGATTTTTAAAAACATTTTTTAAGAGATGGGGGGGGGGGGGGTTTTAAAAACCCTTCTCT
>NW_024498363.1:754770-800737 GCF_017590055.1 Onychostruthus taczanowskii | reverse complement strand
AGGGGGGGGGGGGGGGGGGGATTTACAAAGCCTATGCTATGAGATTCTATCTCAGAAGTAAAAGATCAACTTTGCCAAAGAGACCATATTTATCTTTGTCACATACACTGAGCAAGATACTCTTCATCTCAAACTGAGGTGGTGGGAAATGGACCATACTGCCTGTGGAAACTGATGATGCTGAATGATGCTCTGATTTCGGAGCAGAGGCTTGAGCCCCCTTGCAGTCTGTCACTCAGAGGCCTGGATGCCCGGGAGTTCCAGAAGTATTTCAGAGTACTGCTCTAAACAGACGGCTGAGTGCATTGTAGTGCGTCAAGCCCTTGGCATGTGTGAAGGTTCCAAAGGTCAGCCATTCCTGGCTGCAGCTTGCTTTCAGGGGTGTTTAGTGCTCCCACTCTAGCAGGGAAGACCCTCGGCTTGAAGTCACCCAGCCAGAGCTTTCACCCTGAAGCAAGCTGAGACGCCCAGGATATCAGCAGTGCTCCTTCCAGCCCAGGGGAGGAAACAAATGCACAGCTTGACTTTCTTGTATTGGCCTGAAACCAGACACTGAGTCAATACTCGGCTATGACAGCTATGGTAGTGAGAATTACTTCAGAACAGAGGCATCCAGTGACTTAGAAGCTGAACAATCTCTTGCACCAAAGAGCAAATATTTTCCCTGATTCTTGAAGGGGTGGTGGTTGGGAGCTGAGATGAAATGCAATGGAAACCTGCAGCCTGCAGGCTGGGTTAGCATCCTTCAAAGCCTGGGGGCACAAAAAGCACTCAACAGCAGATGGTCTCACCCGCTACCAACATGGAACCCCACCCTTGTACATCTGAGCACTGACACGAGTGTCCCGTGACTGCAGTTTTGTAACCAGCTGTTGCATTCACCTGTAGATAAACTTTGTACCTATGTAGCAAGAACTTGCAGGATATTATCCGCTGCCCATGCAAGATATTTATTTTGCCTAAAGCACGTAACTGCGCTCCTCCAGCTGCTGACTCTCACAAAGGACTCCTTGGTAACTCCAAAGGTCTGATGTCTCTGTGAAAGTCCCCTATATCTGCAAGCTGGTATCCCTCTAAGTGGCCAGCATATCCCCTTTGCTGCTGACAGCAAAATAGCAGTGGCAGTGGAGAGCCAGTCTTGCGCTGGCCACAAGGCTACTTAGCCAGACTTGTGCGCCACAGATGGCATTTCTAGGAATTGCTGAAATATCCCTATGGCTAAACATAGTGCTTCTAACTCTCACTCTTGTACTGAGGCTAGGAAAGCCATCTCACCATCTCTCTCACCAAGGTATTTTACTCAGTCCAAGTACAAAATTACCTATATTGTATATGCTGAATTCTGCCTCCCTGGAACAGCCTTTTCTACTATTGCATTAAACAAGCAAGATGCCTGAGGTCATATTCTGGAGGAGGGGCTTGGGAAAGTGAGAAATCTCCCAAGCAGTTGAGGAAAAAGAATCCTACCTATGAACCATTAATGTTTTCTTCATCCCTAAAGAAAAAAAAGGCTGTTTGCTTTTAACATAGAAATGAAAATAACTGAGTTGTATGCATAGAGTTTTCACCCCTGTCCTTCCCAGGAGAAACTTCGCTGCTTTTCTTGGTCTTTGAAGAGTAATAATTTGCCCTGGAGCAGAAAACTTTCTACAAGGATTGTAGCCCTGATTTGCATGTGCTGATTATCCTCAGTATCACCACAGTTTTGTTATGCAGATGAGCACTCCGAAGCCTCTCAAAAGACAGTGTATATTCCTTGCCTTCATTCACAAAGCTGCAAAGGTCTGGCAGCTTGTGAGTTAGTGTTTTGCCAATAGTAATCACTAATTCAATGCCTGGTATTAAAAATAGGATTGCCAATTCTATTAATAAGTGACAGTGATGATGTCACAGTGCTATGTAGTACATAACCTTGTTACAGCTGGTACTTTGTTTGAAGTTTGTTACCAAGCTTTTGGTTTCTCTCTCATCTAATCTGCAGGAAGTTTCAGCTGCAAATGGCCTGTTTGAAATATGAAATACCAATCCCATGCAATGTCCTGGTACTTGAAATTATCCCAGAAAATAAATCTATCTGACCCTAGTGCCATTACTAGAAAGACAGAGGAAAATATTTCTGCTGGTGGCTGAAAGACAACAAAGCTGCTTGGAGTGCTCAGTAATATAGTCTGCTCATGTTCCATAATGTCTGAGGATGACTTTCTGGAGTGCATGTGAAAGGGGCAGTGACCAGCTTCAACGACAGGAGGGCAAAGATCATCTCTCTGCTGCTCCCATTTTCTATTAACTGCCTAGTAATTCTGCTTGGATGTCTCCATGTGGAGTAGGGCAAGAAGCTGACCAGCAGTCAGTATGTAGGACCTTTGGGAAAGAAAGGCAGTAACAGTTCAGAAGGCATAACTGAATAGGAGTGACATAAATTTCTTGCAGATGAGAGGGAGCAAAAATTCAGCATAGCTCTAACACTTAGGAATGCCCCACCCCTATTAGGAATGGCACCACAGGTCTTTGGGCTGAATAGCTGGGAAATACAGCTCTGTTTTGAGCCCACATATGGACCTTGTTTCCTTAACACCTGCATGCTGCAGCAAGTGCAGTAGTCCAGGACAGGAAAAGCACTTTGGTTATTCAAATATAGAAAGCTAATTCTAGAGAGGCTGTGCACAGCAGTCATCTCTTCTGTCTCCTATGTTAACAGGAACACATTTGCTGCACATCAAGAGCTAGTACTACAAGAAGGAACAAAACATGTGGGACCATTGTATTATCCAGCTTCATTAGATAGAAGATTGCTGTTGAAGAAGTGGCAGTTTTCTTGTCCATTGCAAACAATTACACACAGTGGCCAGAAACAGCATGACAGAAGTTACCCCAGTGTGATCAGGACTGGAGGAAAATAAATGTGAAATGAAACAGTCAGTAAGGCAGTCTGCCGCACTGCAGGGAGAGGTCTGCTTCCCTCCTGGCACTGAGACCCTCCACAGCAGAAAAAAAATTACAATGGATTTCAGCAATTAATAGCAGTAGACTTCCAGAAACTGGAGACTTTCCTCATTTACTCTACAAATGGAGAAAGAGTGACTTAACTCATTGGCTGGGCATGTTTATATGGCTGTCCACTAATGACTCCCAGGCACTGGGCCAGTCAGCAGACCTGTGCCACATCTGAGTGGTGCTCACTAGAGCATTCCTGCATCCTTGCTGCTTCTGAGTAGAAACGCACTCATCTTCCAAAACGTGACCTGAGTGCTGAGCCTAATCCTCAGTCTGCTCTTTGTCCTGGTTATTTGGTTCTAATTCCACCCTGACCTCAGACAACAAAAGCACACTAGAAAAACAACAAACTGTTCCTTACACTCAGATGGGGACAAAGTTTTGCCTTTTGATCTTTTGCCCATCTAATTTTATTCTGAGATCTCAGCTTAATTCCAGGGTGTTTGCAGCCAAAGCACCTTCTGAGAAAAGTGTTGTTTCTGTTTTGCCCCTCTTAATCCCAGCCAAGACAGCTTTTCACCTGCAGAGAACTGCAATTTTGTCCTTGCAGAGGGATTAGCAGCAGACCAGGTAACATTTTCTTGCTGCCCCATAGGACCCTGGGAGTTGGTAAACTGGGTTTTTCAAGGTGTGCTGTGGCTGTCTTGCAAGGATAGACAGCAATTACCAGGTTGAACTTTGGCACTTCAGTTTTGTCACTTCTGTGACATGGCCTATAGGATGGGCCCTGCCTCAGCCCAGAGGCTCAGCTGGGCTCTCACAGACCATCATCTCTCTGCAGTTGTGCAAGGATGGAAAACAAATTGGTGTATTCGGCTAGAGAAGTCCTCCTGTGTTAGCCACAAGGAAAGGAGTGGTCCACCTGAACAGGGACAGGCACTGTGAAAGGTGAAGACAGACCAAGGCAGACAGTTCTTCAGTGGCACACCTTGCCCCTTGGACATACCTGTTGTTTTCACCATTAACAACCTCTGTCCCCCACAATTACTGAACCAGTATCCCCTCTCACAAGAAGGACCCCAGCAGTATTTATATAACATTGACACTACCTGTTGTAGCTATAATTACTAAAATCTGTATCTCTGTTAATGATTTGACCCATGCAAGGTCGCATGTTGGGGGAGGCTGCTCTAAACCATGGATACTCTATTGCTTCCCTACCTTAATCTGCACAAAATGGAGCAGAAATCCCTTGCTCCTTAGCTGTTCCAACTTCTTTATTAAAAACACTTCTTAAAGACATATCTGCAATTCTAAGAATTTTTCACTTGAAACTGCACGTAAAAAAAAAAGACACATAAAGGTCTTAATCATGTTGAAATATATTGTCTGGCTTCTTTTTCAGCTGAGGGAGCTAAGTTACATACTGACTTCCATGCAATTGCAAGAGAAATAAAAGACACTTCTGGAAGTGGGAAATAGCCTAAGCAAGGTAAAAGTCAAGAAGGTTAATTAATTTTTTTTAACTGTGTATTGAAGTGCAGCCCCTTAGAAAGTCATTTTCTGGATGTGTAGACAGTGTTGCTGTAGGCAACAAGAGTAAGCCAGAAATTCGATCAGATTGCTGGTCTCACTTTAATGCTGATCTTCCCTATTCAGGCATTTAAAAACTCTGTGAGAGGGCAGGCAAAGTCAATTTCAGATCAAGTGTGCTGAAGGCTAAATGAATGCAGTAGGAAAGGGTTTCCAGAAGTTATGGACAAAATAAAAGGAAAACCAAGGTATCATCTCAGTTGTAACTATGTCCCTGTAGCCTCTTTATTCTGTTTTATGCAGGGAGGTACCCAGTCTTTGAACAGTGTCAGACGATTAATTTTGAAATTAATGAGATCTTTAGAAATAAATCTGTTAACATCTCCAGTATTTAACCTATTTACCAGCTATAGTAAATGTTTTCTTGGGTGTATTGCTCAAGTGACACTGCCCTGACTGCAGAAATGCAGACACCAAACATATGGATTGTGCAAACGATTCAGCACACAACCCAGTAATGCTGAGGCCAGCAGAGAAAGGTCTGTTTGCTGCAAAGTCTCATATAGAAAGGACATACTAAAAGGAGGTAGAGAGACTGGAAAAGTAGGTGTTAGTCTGTTTAGTCATGTCAGCTTTCTCAGGCTGTTTAATGGGAGGCAATAAAAAATTATTGTCTCAGTGTTTCAAGGACACTGACTCAGCTTCGGCCAAGGCATCTCCTCTAGGAGCCTTCTGGAAGGACTGAATTCGGTTATCTTCTTCAATATGCAATTTCTTTCTCCAGTGCCTGGAGGGAATGGATCTGCTTTGTCCAGCATGCACTGTGCTGCCTTGTATATTCCCATTCCTGGTCTCTCACTGAGGGACTTCAAGTGGATGGGAATATTCCCTTCCAGCCTTGAACAGATCCAATCTATTCAAAGCAAGGTATCTATAGCCAACTACACAGCTCTTCCCTTCCAGGACTGGGCCACCAGTTTATATGTGAAAGTGCTATTTCATCTGGCTCCCAGGCTGACGTATTTTATGAAGGAATCCCAGCAGAGGGGTTCCTTTTCACCTCAGAGGTCTGAATTCAAGCTCACCCTTTGGATTAATCACCCTAATATCCTGAGCTGATGCTTGGAAGATAAATACAGCAGAGAAGCTTGGTGGCACCACCCAAATGGGGTTTTGGGATGGAAAGTGTACAGTAAACTAGTTAAAAAGCAAGTGTACTGACCAGAGAGGACACAAACCCATATATAAACATCAAAAAGTCTGCTGTGCTCCTGACAAAACAGAAGGGCAAAGAAACAGCAAAACTGCAGACATCTCATCCACCATGATGTCACGCTCAGTGGGAGTGGAGCCTGACAGGGCCACAAACTACAGACAATTTTACCCAGCTTTTGGGATTATCTGTGAATACATTGAAGGGCTGGACTTGCACTTGTATGCAAGGCATGAATCCTGACCATTTTCTACAGTTCAGAGTATCAGACATAGTACATGATCAGGTAAGTAAGGGAGTCAATTTTGACCTAGATTTTCAAAGGTAATTTTGGTCTATTCCAGTTTTTCAAAAAACCTATACTTATTTCCTTGTTTCAGGATGACATCTCTCCCAAAATTGGGCATAATCTTTGGTTTTGGGGCAGATAAATATCTACCTGCTTGTGGGACTAGCATTTTTATGGATGTCTCTGTGTGTTAACAGAAGCACGGTGAATCTGTTTAAACTGTTTCAGCAGCTCAGAGAGTTATGGTGTCAGATTTTTTTCAGATTAGTCCTTTTAGCAGCTGATAACATATGGCTCTGAACTGAAAGGCTATGATGTAAGCCTTGCAAAAAGCCTGAAAGGCAAATTAAGCAATAACACGGTTGGTGCTCTGGCATCATAACAAACTGTTTTTCTTTCTAAGAGGTGCACAGTGGGGAGAGGTATTCCCTCCCCTTCACTCTTCTTGCATTCACCCTCAGGCACAAGATGACAGACTCTGTGCTAAGTATCTCAGGCTGCTTAGTACAGCTGAGGGTACCAGCTGTCCTGCTGGCAGACCCCAACAGCTTGACAGAAGGACAGCACCTGGAGGAGCTGGCAGGCTCATTTCCTCTCCCCCTGCGCTCCTCTAGTCTACCCTACAGCCATGTAGGAAGGGCATCCCAAAGAGATGAGCCTAGGGAGAGGAGAAGACAGAGAGAGAGAAAGGCAGAGACGAAGAGACTATGGAGTTGGGTTGAGAAGGAATGAAAGACTGTTTTAACACTAGACCTTTTCCTGGTCACCATTGCCTGTGGATGGATAAAAGACAGATACAGCACCTGAACAGGACAGGACAGGACAGGACAGGACAGGACAGGACAGCATGGGAGCACGGGACAGCCCTTCTGCCCACATACCCTCTGTTAACAGCCAGATGACTGAGATGGGCTTTGCCTGCTGCCCCAACTCTTAAGTTCCACTGTGCTGGTTTCTTGCTGCAATCCAAGAGGTTTGGGAAGGAGACAGAAAAATTACAGGGAGAATGAAATAGAGAAGGACACTGCTGGCCATTATAGTCTGGGACAAAGAACCACCAATCAAAGTTTAGGAGAGTAGGAGGGGAACAGGGACTGTTCCTGGGGACAGCTGGAGAATTTGCTCAGGCAATAAGCAGAGGCCTACCCTGAGCCCTGCCGGGAGTATTAGCAATGCTATCTCTTCAGGTCAGAACAAGGACAATATCTCTTAAGACCCAAAACCTGGTGCTGTCTGACCTATGATTACATGGCTCCTTTCTGAGAGGAGGTCTGCTCAAAGGGGGATTTGAGAGGGTCCCCAGTCTGAGAGGGGGAGCACAGGGCAACAATTCTCTGTCTGCTCTGGAGAGCTGGCAAGGGGTGCTCAGTGGCATTTCAGGATTTCGGGATGCCCTGGTCCTGAGCCATGCTTCAGCTGGCGCCCACCACCTGATCAAAGAGGGCTGTGGTCACACAGCGGTAACCATGAAGTGGCCTCACTGCCACGCTGCTGCTTGAGAAATTTGCCAGAAGAGGAATAAAAGATGCCCCCAGAATGGGTCACAGTCCTGTCAGGATGCCAGGGAAAGGTGTGGTGTGGAAGAAACAGCCAAGATCTGTGCAGTCAAGAAAAGCTCCAGTTGAATGTTGCATTGAATCCTGAGACTTCCTAAACTCCATCTTCATGTTCCAGTGGCAGTGCCAGCATAACAACTCCCAAAGCTAGCCTGATGCTTTTCTGGATCCTTGTAAATCTAGGCTGGCCTCAGTAACAAAGTGCAGATACACATTGGAACATACAGGTGTATCCTGTGCTGTAATGCTGTGGTGAGGGAAACTCCTGTTTTTGAAATCATTGTACTACCTAGCTGAACTGCATAAAGTTCAAATAACTTCTAGTGGCTGTAGTCTAGCCAGGAAACCTCGACCTCTGGAGTGAGGTCATTGAAGCCTAACTTCTGGAAGCTCAGAGGTGTTTAGAGAGCCTGTTAATTACTGTACTAATCCTTTAGACAATGCTGGCTCCCAGTGCTTCAGGAGCATTAGCACTTTAGCAGCACTTGAGCCCGGACCATTCCACTCCGGCTCCCCTACAGGAGTACCTCCTGATGAAAATACTGCCAGTATCTTTTCCAAGTCCACACGTGCATAAGTAAGAGGCAGTCAGGAGACTCACAGGGTGTCAGAAACTAGCCCTGAGCATTTCTTTACAGATGTGAGTCCTTTTTGCCTCATTATCTGGCGCTGATGTCATCTGTTTGCTGTGCTTGTCTGACACTCATGAAGCCTCGGATGGTTCCTACCCACTGGGAACAAGCTGTCTATTTTTTCTAAAATCATGTCTCTTCTGACACCTTAACTCTGTAGGCTTAGGTTCAGCAAGCCAACAGGTCTGCAGAAGGACAGAACGCTCTGGATCCAGAGCATGGGTGTAATGCCAATGTGGAAATCAAATGCCTAATCCATGAAAAATCCCTATGACAAAATATGAACAACCATAATCACAGTAACACTGGGAACAGAGCTCATCAAAACAGTGGTATTCATTCAATCAGACAAAGTAGCTGCTGCCCAGCAGCTCTCAATCTTTCCAGTTGGACACTTACATTCCCAAACACAAGCCTTCCTTATAGGAGAGCAAGCACTGCCCCTACACAGCAGAGGTAATAGCAGTGGTTTTCGGACCCCTTGTAGTTAATGATCTTTGTCTTGTTGATCAATGATTTTCTAGCAGGTTTACTGGGCCATGGTTAAAAAGCAATCACAGCTGGTTTGTGTTAGTTCATCCACAGCAGGAACCCACATCAGCTTCCACTCTGTCATGGGCGTGAGAATGCTGCTTAGATCTTCAGGCCATCAGGCTTCTTACCTGATACTCCTTGAGCCAGGCACATAAAATTTCCTAAGGACATTCAGGCATCCCAATCTCACTGATCTAGGCACTGAGGTTTCCAGCACAACTGTTCACACAGTGGGAGCTCCATGGGCCCTCAGGGGTTCCCTACTGTCTCACAGACTGTACCTGCTACACTGCAGGCAGCACAGAGGAATCCAAGAACTGAGACTGAATTTATTCCCATGTTTAACGATGAGTGCAGTGTCTCCTGGATAAGGCCTTACCCAAGGACTGGCATTTCCCTGGCTTTGAAATCCCTACAGTGTAGAACATGCTGCACAAAGCATGTTGAGACAGAGACACAGTCCATATCAGCAGGGTCTGTAGCTGTTGCCAAGCATTGACTGTTATGGCAGATGTTACTTTTGGGCAAAAATAATATTTGAATGAGGTAAAAATAAAAGAAAAGCAAGAAAAACCTCTCTGGCAGCCATCTGGGGGAGAGGCAATGGAGTCAAGTGTCTTCTTCCTGTTTTTATCTCCAGGGCAGCAGATGATCCCCTGTAATACTTCACCACAAAAGAGTTTTTCATTAGTCATACAGACTCACTCCTGGTACTCCCTGTTTAAAGGATACTGCACACACTAAAGCACCCCTTACTCAGGTGTGACTTGCACACTGCCTAGCTGTTGATCCTTGTGCTTACATAAAACAGGCTCCCAAGTATAAACCAAAGCAACCACAGGCAGGGAAAAATGGGAAAAGCAGGCAGAACTCTCAGATTTGTGGCAGTCACTTTCTGCAGGAGCCCTGCACAGCACCAAGTCAAGGCTGCAAGACCATGAGAACAGCAGCAAAACAACAAAAAGAGCACACTCCAGCAGAGGATCTGCAAAACACAACCACAGCACCTTAGGGGAAAAGTACTGAGTTGCAATTAGAAGGCAGGCTGCACAGTTGCAAGTTTCAACTTGCAGCAATTCTATCTGCAAAAGCCTTTGACCTTAAAAGAGGTAAGGCACTACCCTGCAATCAGCAGCTTCAGCAGGGAAAATTGCAGAAGCCTTGCATTGGAGTGATCAGTAAGGTAGTGCATGAAGTACTATGTTTCACTTTGGGAAAGGAAGGCCAAAGTTGTTGCCCCATACCTGGTATAGAACCATCAATGCAAGGATCTGAGCTGCTCTCTCCCTCATCCCATATTGCTGCCTTGTGTCTGTGTCTGCTCAGTACAGGACTGTGCTCTCTTGTGCAAAGACAGGAGCACTCTGTTTAGGAGCTGGACAAGTGTTTATGCTGGGGATCCAGGGAGAGGTTACCTTTTCCGGCTCTGCTCTAGTCCTCTGCAGCTTCCTTGTGCCAGGCTTAAACAGCTGTAAGCTTGTCCTCTTTCTTCTGGAGTTAAATCTCTCTATTTATTGCTTTGAAAAGTTTCTGCATCTGATCTGAAAGCAGAAGAGAGCCAGAGGTGTATTACTTAGCTCTTTCTGCAGACCCGAGCAATCACTCCACCATGTGGATTGTCCCTTGCTCCACCAGAGCAGAGATGTCTACAGCCAAATGATAGCACTTGAGCCATTGTTTAAGAGAAAACTGGGGCCTTCAGGAAAGAGTAGACAGTTAATGGATATTACAGATAAAACTTTGCTGCAAACCATGGTTTTCTGTCTCTCCTTATATGAAAAAGTTTTAACACTGGCAACTCAGTGAAGAGAGTCTGTGAAAGTACAGTTTGTTTGTGAAAGAAACTGTAGGGCAGTTTTCTGGTTTTGACTGTGACTTCATGTACCTCAGTAAGGCAGACTGACAAAGAAAGCTAAGCCTAGCCTAATCTTGGATTGAGAAGGGTAAAATTTTCCCACTCTGAAGAAGTGTTTCTATTGCCTCTGTGTGTGAGCTTCAGTTAACTCTTTAGTGGCTAGCAAAACTTAGCAGCCTGCTTGTGGCCTTAGAACTGGAACTAGACCATGTAGGTCTAGTTACATGACATCAGTCATGTAACCTGAACACCATTAGGCTTGGAATCATTATGGCAGTTGTGTTGCTGTAGCATTTCAACAATTATTAGACAGCTCTGGTCCTTACGTCAATTTGTGAGCAAAAAATAATAGTGGCCAAACACTTAGGTGTGAATAAATCCAACAGTTCTTGTTACTTGGGCAATCGAGTCATGTGAACAAGCCATATTTTGCAACCTAGCAGGTAAGATGCTGATTTTTAAAAGCTCATCAACCTTAAGCTAAACATAACAAAAGCTTTATTTCTGTAACAAATAGCAATTCTGTAAGAGGGTCTTTACAGAGTTGCTCTACCAGGCTAGTAGTAGATTTGATACTTAAGTGTGTGTATTCGCTTGTATCCTCAAAATAACAGGATACAAGATGGAGAAGTGGGAAGAAAGAGACCAGCCCTTCACCTCTGGTCATTAATGTGTCATAGACAAGTTTCCAGTTTGAGAAGCATAGCAAGATGTGGTGTCTGAGGGAGGCAAGCAGTGCAGCCCCTTCCTAACAAGGAGTTTCTTAGGCTTGACAATCATGTCAGGCCTTTGGTCCCTGCGAAGAGAAAGAAGATGTTCTGCCCCAGCTTGGGCTGCCATCTCCTACGGGTGGAGAGAAGATTCTTATAACATGGCAAACAAAATAGCTGCTACAAAATTACATGGTGCATAGCAATGAAGAATCAGCCACGGTCACAGATTTGAGAAGATGTAATAGGGTGATGTTTTCTTTCCCCTCGCGCGTTCCTGCACAACACTGCAGTGGACAAACAAGATTTTTCATTCTGAGGGGGCAGAAGGAGATCTTGTTCAGGCTGTTATGTATGTCAGGAACAGCTTAATCACCAGTAGGGTTGCTTTCTTGCCTGAGACCATTGCTTTATCTTTCAGGAATCATCAATGTTCCACTTAGGAAATATTTTTGACTCTAGTGATTTGTATGTGTGTGTTAGCTATCCAGCAAAAGATGGCATGACTAAATAATCCAACAAGTGTTTTATCAGCTTGTGTTTGCTCCTGATTCAAAGACAATGCCCCCCCAAACAGTCATTACCCAGGAATGCAGATCTTAGAGCTTTGGCATTAGATTTCACTTAATGGAATTTGCTGCACAGATAAAACACAAAAAACAGCTAGTCCTGACTCTGAGGACATTTCCTGTGATAACAAACAGTTGACATAGGAAAAAATATAATATATCCACTGGTTTTTCTGAGGTCAGTGATTTAAAAAAACAAAGGGGGGGGTGGGTTCTGAGGGACTTTTTTTAAATCCAGACAAGCACCCCAGAAGAATGGGTTTCAAAGTGATGAGGTATTTCATCCTGATTTTCAAGTCATATGAGCTCACTTGTTGCCAGACATGCTCTAAAGGACTGGCACTAGAAAGTGCAGAGGAATTGTGTTGCCATTTCAGCAGCCAGAAGAAACCATTCTGGTGCCCTAAGAGCCCTAAGAGCCCTCTGGACAGGCAAGTGTGACAGATACCTGACCCTGGCCAGGACAGTGGAAATGAATGTTACACATACTTCATATGTCTTAGGAACAAAACCAGCATCCACGGACATGTTGGTCCTGATGGTCTTCTGTGTCTGATGTCTGCCCAGGCAGTCATGGAGAACCTTCCTCTGGTATACCACCGTGCTCCACCAGCCTGGAGATTGAACATGCTGGTGAAAACTCAGGGAAAACCAGAAAAGGCTTTCACCTTTCCAGAGCACATTGTCTTCCACACATACAGTTGTCCCTGTATGTTTTGCTATCATGTGTTCTTTTCATCCTGTGTCAGGGGCCACTGTCCCCTCCTTTGTGGATTTGACTGGCTGCAATGAGTATGGAAGGGAACTGAGAAGAGTTGTAATGTGTTTTAAAACCCTAGCACATTAAAAATTTGCGTGATGTGCAATTGCCTTTATTAGTTACTTCCTAGGCAGTCAAGGTTCCAGAAAAACTAACCTAAAGCATCAGGTGGAGACCATGTAATCGGAGAGCTATATTGTCCAGCTGCCACTCTCTTAAAGGATACAATCCCTGCTTTTGCCTTCTTCCTGACCCACCTCTCTCTCATAGCCCTCTTGTCTGAATTTCTGAAGGTTCACCTCTGTTACACCATGGAATTATTTAATTCTTTATGCCAAAGCAAAGGCCTGTGTTGCTCCACAGTGTCAGGTAAAACATAAACAATCTGGCACTGTTCCCTTTGTAGGCAGAGGAGCACAGTGCACAAAACAATGTGTGCACTGGGAGTATGAAAAAGGAGCTTCTCAGTTCCTGTGTTTTGCTTGTCTCCCTCAATGACGGTCCTGAAACTAAGGAGTGTGATGCATTTGCTATGTCTGGTAAGAAAGAAAACAGCACATCTGCCCTAGAGGGTATTACAAAGAAACACTGAGTGGTTTGACATTTGCTACAAGAAATGGCACAGTACATGTTCTTTTCAGGAGTAGGTTTCAGTCCCCAGGTGAGGCATTTTTAATAACAGGCACAACCTTTCTCAGGGAGAGAAGAATAGAACAACAACTCAGCCCCTTAGGCAGGCAGACTTCCCTTCCCTACCCTTACTCTAAGAGCATGGGTATTGCAAGGGTATGTGGTGTAGATACATTTGTAAAGAAAAAGACAGTGTGCTATGGGGTTTCCTGGTTGTTAAAGCCTTGAAGTCATCTAAGGAAGCCAGCTGGTGGTGGAGAAAAACATTTCCTCTGGAAAGGAACTCAATTTTCAATAATTTTCCACGTGTTTCTAGAATACAAGGCTGCCCAACCAGTATCAGATTTCCGGAAGTACAAGGAAAGATGTGGCAAGGGAGTTATCAGCCATGAAGGATGACATCATGACTGGCATCAAACAGCTTCCAGGAGCCTGTTCCCTTCAGAAGCTAGGTGACTGTCCTCTCCAAAGCTTCATACCCATAATATGCTGACAGTGACAAATGTCACCTGGAGCAGAGCTCTTTCTATTCAGCTCACTTTCACAATAATCAGGTACTAAGAAGTAATGCATTTTTGCTGCTGGGAACTCTGCAGACTTCCAGCTAATTCTGTAGTTTGGAGGGCAAACGAAGATGACAGCAGGCAGAAGAGGTTATTTGTAGGGTGAGTTGGAAAATTGATTTGTTCCAACCATAAAGTGGTATGGCTGAGATTAAATATAGAAACCCTTAGTCAGAAATTTCTGCATTCACTGTCCATACTTATAGCATCTGTTGCAATGTGGCTGTGAGCCCTTTGAGAGCACTGAAATTTACTTTTGCTTCTCTCCTCCCTTTTGTTAATTATTTTCATTTCTCAAAATCCTTAAGTTTCAGAAAATGGATCTTCCAAGAAAGAACTGCCTTCTCAAAAAACATCCCTATCTGATATTCATCAAGAATCAGGATATAAAAATATGCAGTTTGCTTGCCATCAGTCACTCTGTTCTATAATAGCTTTTGAAGGTATTCACCAGTATTTCAGAGAATTACATTTCCACATGCTTTGTGGAGGCCAAAACTTGAGTAGGTAATCCATTGTAAAAGGGACTGTGATTTAAGTTCACCAGGTGGCCCCTGGCTGCCTCATTAGCTTATGTCACCTGCCCAGCTGGCAGTTAAGGGCCAGTTGAAGGGACAAAACAGTGTATGGGGACAAAATGGGGAAGAGTAGAATTGATGTCTAGTAGAGTGAAATCCTGTAGAATTCTCTTTGCAGAGTGAAGTGGAGTTGTGAAAAAATTGCCTTCATTAGTATTTCTGCTAGTTTGATAGACTTTCTGAGAGGAATTAAATACCCCAATTCTCTTTATTCGCCTCTCCAGGATAAAAAAAAAAAAGCAAGCAGACAAATTGCCTTTTTCCTCTAATTCATTACTGCTCTGGGCAAACAAATGCAGAAATCCAGCTGTTTCCATTGCCTCTGTGGTCCCAAGATGAAGGACACATCTGAAACTCTCTTGGTGGGCAGTGGAGGTGTCACGTTGAATTAGGCATTTGGGACAAAAGACAAAAATATGTATTTCAGCCCAGAAAGGAATTATAAGCTCCTAGCAATATCACAAACTGTGCTTCATTATCCTTTGAGAACTTGAGTGATAACATGCTAAGAACACAAATCTTGCAGTCACACAACCTTTTTTCCCCCCTGACTGCTAACAGAGTGTGATGGAAGAGCAGTTAAGTCATATAGATCTCTATAAAAAGGATCAAATCAGGTGAGACTCGAGCCTTGCTCTGCGTTCAAGCTGAAATTGTATTCCCACTGATTCAGTTGTGAATGACAATTTGCTGCCTTGGCTATCGGCTCATCACTCTCTCATGGACTTTGTCCATTGCCAGTGGTGATCTAAAGCTCCACTTCTCAGGAGTTTCCTCAAGCTGGCCTGTGATCTGCAACAGCACAACTGTGAGTTGTTAGGAAAACAAAGATGTATCATGCTATGGTGCAACTTCCATCAAAATGTTTGCAGACTCATTTTAAAAGATATTTCATTGAAACTGGGAGCTCAAATTAAAAATATAAGGATTTAATTGTTGATTCCAACTTTCATGAAATCCACCTGTCCTTTCATGGATGCAAATAATTTCTTTCTTGACTCCACAAACACAGTACCTGGCAAGTGCAATTGTCAGAACGAAAGAATACTTAAGTTTGTGAATAAGTTCTGACATTTTTCTTGTTTGGTTCTTTGACCTTTTCTGTATGCAGCCATTGTGTTAATTCAACTAAAATGGACCCTTTGTGCAAATTTGTCTGTAAAAACTATTTCAGTGGTTTTACTAAATTCTGTGGTTTGCACCTCTTAGCAAATCAATTGAAGCTAACCCAGGATAAGCCATTTTCTCTGGGGGAGCTTTTAAAAATATTTTTAGGACTCTGACAGGGGAATTACAGTGAGTCAGCTACAGCAATTTAAGGATTTTTAAGACATTCTTTGATCCTGGTCTTTGCTACTGCTACAACAGAAGTAGTCACCTTGGTTCCCTTAGAAGTGCAGGGGAGATGTGTTGTAAGAAGCAGAAACCAAGCTGCAGAAAACCCCTTCCCTCAGCAGCTCCCGCTGCTCATAGGCTGGGAGTTACTCTGCTGTGCAGGACCCTGCACAGACACTTTCCGAAATACTGCTTTCAGGTTTGCTGTCTGAATTGCCTTTGTGGCTTGGCATGACTGGGCCTTCAAAGATTGGTTTGTCAATTCAGCAGACAAACATGCCATGGAGCTGGAAGAACCTCCACTGGCACACAGTTTTGGCTTTACATGAATTCATATTGGCTTGATATGTCTTACTTAGCAGTGTAGTGACATGAATCCACCTGAAACGGTCAGCAGGCTCAGTGCCATTTGGACAGGTAGCCCAAATTTGTTTTCAGGTTTTCTTCTAAGCATGTCAAAGGGCTGGCTGAAGATGCTAAAGTCCTGAAATGCTAAATCACTATCCAGGTTTGATTCAAAAGTGCTGGCTATTTGTTTTATCAGACAGCCTGTTTCAGGTCCACAAAAAATTGCATGACCTTGGCCTGTACATAACACCAGCAAATATCACAGAATCACAGAATATGCTGGGTTGAAAGAGACCCACAAGGATCATCAATTCCAACTCCTGGCCTGGCATCTGGCCATTCTATCAGTTACTGCAGGCAAAGTTCCATGGGCCAAAGTGAACCAGGCATATCTGAGCTAGTTCTCAGCTATAAGACTGGTTGTGCAAACATCTTAAGGACCTACTGGAAGGAAGGGTCTGGGAAAATTTAGGTAAAGTCTCTTCTATCTAATATGAAGAGTCAAAGGCTGCCCTATCCCTTTCCTAGGTGTTCAGTGACATGGATCAGACTCAAGAAAGGGCCACTGCAGCACTATTTGTCTCCTGCAGCTAGGATGGAGAACTTCAGCTTGCACATTGGATGCCCTCCAAAACAACCATGTAATGACTGGATATTGGATTTTCTCCCATCTCCTGGCTGGACATCTCAGTTACACTTGTTATACTCAAGGAATTAACTGGTAGACAATGGCCAGCAAGCTGGCGTTTTTTGTTGTTGTTGCATTTTTGATGAGATGTTTGTCTACCATGCATATCCCTCCTGAAACTAGACATGCATGTGAAATCCAGGCTACCAGAGAATGTGATAACTTTCATATTTATGTAGTGTGTCTGTTCCTATATGAACATTTACTCCACTTAATTCAAACACAGTGGGCTTCTCATTCTTATTTTTCCTTTCCAGACTCCATTCTGAGGCTGGTGTGTGAACTGTCTGTCATTCAACTAATTTACTGTGTGTGGTCATATCCTAAATGAAGAGTTTTCTATAAAGAAACTACAGCCTTTTCAACCCATGGCATTTTATGCTATACTTGTATTTCCTTGCAGAGGAATTGTAACTGACAAGGAATTAAACCTCTTTATTCTGGTGATACACCCAAACTATTATTTGTGCCAGACTTCTTTTTCTTTCTTCATGAATTTTTTTTGCTGTGTTTTTCTCAGAAACTGAGAAACTGAGAACTTTTTCCTACAATCTTCCCATATCACAAGTCTCTCCGGGAAGACAGACATTCAGACTTCCTAAATTTTGTTTACCTACGAAACAGAATACCTGAAAGTCATTTATGAGAGCAGATGTTTCACAGCAGATTGAACTCTGACTTTGTCTTGTTTACAAGGGACTTGGCCTATCCCAGATGTCTACTGGCTGAGAAAGGCACAGCAAAAAAACTGCCTCAGTCCCATGCCTTCCCTTTTTTTCTCCCCTTCAAAACTTAACATAGTTCTGCTTTACCCATTCTTCTTTGGAGACCTTTTTCTGCTGGACTCTTCCCCACTCTATGGCAAGAGAGGTCACAGACTGGATGGAGGTCTGTCCATAAAGATAGGTCTGTAGGGAGACTGAAGGTGTTGGGAGTTGTGGGCCCAGGAGAAGAGCTGCAATTCTGGCTTCCAAGGGAGGGAAGGTGATGTCCTGCATTTGCACAGGTCACAGCCCAGAAGAGCACAAAAACTAGAAGAAAAACACACATGCTGCATGACTAGTTCTACATAGTCTGGTGAAAACAAGTAGAGTAAAGGGAAAATAGCTCTTATCTCTCCGGGTTTCCTCTGATACCTTCTTTTCTTCAGTATGTTTATGGATAGAGAGAAGGCATAGGGGAAACACTATTGATTCCAACTTGGTCCTTAGTCACCTTCTTTATGTAAATACTCGGAAAACACAAGACCAAGACTCCAAATGAGGATTTTTCCAGTGATTTTCATCCTGAGTCTGAAGTTATGATCATGCTCTAAGAATTCATGCTATCAGTAAGTCTGGCCCGTCAGAGACTGGTCATGCAGCAGGTCCACACAGCTGGGTCACCATGTACCTCAGAGCAACCACAGCTGTAGCCCTGTGTACCCTGTCAGGTGCCAATCTAAGAAGCTTTTTAAGGCCCCCCACCTTGGGCACTCCTTTTTAAACTGAATTCATGTCTTTTAGGGTATCAGTCTTTGCAACACAACCTGCATTTAGATAGAGATCCCTTCTGGAGAACTGGCTTTGAGACAGGACTTGCCTATTCACTCTGTGCAACTCAAGTATGGCTTCTTAGAATTCAATGAACAGCTTCTCCAGTTTGCTGAGATTGTTTTGATTGTTAAATGTCTTCTGCTACAGTTTATGCACTGCCTCTTTCCATTTTGCAGACTGAATTAAATATAAGGCATGGTCATTTAAAGACAGAATAAGATGCTACTGAAGACATGATGGTCATGTCCAGAGAAGTGCAAAAAAAAGGTGAAGGGTCCAGAGCACGAGTCCTGTGAGACTGAAGGATATCTGAAGGAACTGGAGTTGTTTAGTCTGGAGAAAAGCAGGTTCAGGGAAAACCTTATCAATCTCTACAGGTACCAGAAGGGAGGTTACAGCAGCATTGGGGTCAATCTTTTATTCTAATTCAAAAGAAAAAGGACAAGAACAAATGGCGTCAAGCTGCACTAGTGGAGGTTTAGACTTGATAGTAGGACAAATTTCTTCAGCAAAAAGATTCTTAAGCATTGGAACAGGCTGTGGAGGAATCACCACCCCTGGAGGTCATTAAAAGACATGTAGATGTGGCACTTAGGGACATGGTTTAGTGGTAGTCTTGGAGGTGTTGAGTCCACGGTTACACTTGATAATATTAACCACCTTTTCCAACCTCAAGATGCTACAATCACAGTCATTTAGGTTGGAAAAGACCACCAAAACCGAGTCCAACCTTTGACCAACCACCACCTCGTCAACCAGACCACAGCACTATCTGCCACATGCAGAAACTTCTTGAACACTCCAGGGGTGACACCTCACTGGCTAGTCCATTCCAATGCTTCATAACCCTTTCCATGAAAAAATTCCTCCTGATGTCCAACCTTACCAGCTGGTCACTAACAACTTCTTCCTGGATTGCAGGAGGTCTATCCTGCTCCCTATCCCTCTGTACTTTCAGCCACTACTCCACAGCTGAGGGGACTAGTTGCCCTAGGGATGCCTTGTCTTACTGTTACAGACAATGACAAAGAAGGCATTAAGTACCTCAGTCTTTTTCTTATCCTTGGCTACAATATTCTCCTCTTTGCATCCAAGAAGGGTGGAGACATCCTTGGCCCTCCTTTTGTTGCTGATCTATTTTAAAAACACTTTTTATTATCTTTTACAGCAGTGGTCAGATTGAGTTCTAGTTGAGCTTTTGCCTTTCTAATTTTCTCTTTACATGACTTAACAACATCTTTTTTACTCTTCCTGTGTTGCCTGCCCCTTCTTCCAAAGGTCATAAACCGTCTTTTTCCATGAGTTCCTGCAAAAGCTCTCTGTTTAGCCAGCCCAGTCTTCCTCTCCAATGGCTCGTCTTTTGCCACATAGGAACTGCCTGTTTCTGTGCCTTCAAGGTTTCCTTCTTGAAGTGTGTCCAGGACCCTTCTATTTATTAAGGACAATAGCAGTGCTGTAATTCTAAAATTATATTATACTGAATATATGTAAATGTGTGTGCATGTGTACAAATGATAGTACACTGAAATTGTACTATAATTCCATGGTCCACCTGACAAAAATTAGTGTCAGTTATAAATTCAAGCCAGCTCCAGCCTAACACTGACAATCTTGTGAGTTTATGTGAGGATCAGGAACAGCCTCTCAACAGTCTTTTCCATGTCCAGCAGTGACACCAGCTCCACAAACATCACTAGATCCAACTTCTGCTAGCACAAAACTATTTTGAACACATTGGTGGTTTCATACTATGGTGGTTTATCCTAGAATTTCATGGTTTTTAGGAATTCCTTACTCTTCTGCAATTTCTTTTTATTCTGAACTTTGCAATTTTTCTTATTGCTCACACCTTCAGAAAGAAGTACCTTTCTATTCCACACTATGGA
The DNA here is from genome assembly GCF_017590055.1 of Onychostruthus taczanowskii. Lineage (NCBI taxonomy): Eukaryota > Metazoa > Chordata > Aves > Passeriformes > Passeridae > Onychostruthus > Onychostruthus taczanowskii. The sequence continues at coordinate 780,589 of NW_024498363.1, read as the reverse complement.
TTTTTCACACACACAGATTGAAATGCTGCTTCTATTTCAAAAGCTGAATTGATTCATATAATAGGCGTGGTGCTTTAAAGATGGAAAAAGAATGCAGATGTAAAGAAATCTGGTTAAAAGAAATGTGAAACTGAGGAGCACTAAAGCAGAAGGTCCAGAAGTAATAAGATGAAGCCATGAATTTCAGGAACACCTAAATAAAGTGTCTCTCATTAGGATACCTGGCAATCCAAGGGACTTCGTAGCATAGTCAAAACTGAGGTGGATGATGTGGAAGGTAGGTTGTGTGGAGAAGTTAGAGTGATGTGGATGAGAGCTACTCTGCTGCAATGAGAAAATTTCATTCAGTTGTACTGAATCATTAAAAAAGAAGATAACTGGGAGGTTAGGAGAATGGAAGAGGAGGGGGACGACGGATGGAGAGAGGGGTATACAAAAAATTATTTGTGGGCTGCATGGGCATCCTTTATTATTAAACATTTCCTAAATTTCAAAAAATGAGGGCCTGTAATTTCATTATTGTAAATGGCTTCCTTCATTGTCCACAGTACCCATCCTTAATGTCACTCATGCTTAACATCTTGGTCTCCTCAATGCCCACAACAAGGAGGATTGCAAGACTGCCCTTCTTTTCTAAGTCTGTGCAGCATCTGGCACAGTGAGAGGCCATTTCCAAATGCTGCCACTCAGATGATAATGAGTGTGAGAACTGGCAGTTCAGCACAATTTGTTCAAGGTCTTTATATATCAGTCCTGGTGCTTGTATAGATGCGAGGAAAAATTTATAAGAAAACTCTGCTGAAGAATGTGTCAGTCTCAGAAGTGTGTTTCCAAAGAAATGACTGTGTCCCTACAACAGTGCATGCTGGCTTTCAGGGAATACTTTGTTCTCAGAAGCTGGAGACAGATTCCTTAGAAACTTCTTTCACTAATCTTTCATTGCCCTCATCTCTGTTCACCATATAGAGCCAAATAAACTTATGCAACAACAAAGTTCAGATTCAAAGCAAGTTCTGGCGGCTCAGAAATCCCAAACACATTTCCCTCTCATGGGATCCATTCCCAGTGCTGCAGCACTAAAAGCTCTGCTTTCCTGAGGTTTGGATATCGCACATCATAGTGAGCGTGAGCTCTAGCATATTCACCCTCAGCTGGCTCCTTTCAGGAAGAAGCACCCTGCTTATATTTAATAACAGTGCATGCTGCATGCTGCAGCCTCTCCACACCCCAGTCATTCCCATGGTGCTCCTTTGGCTGCACAAAATTCTTCTGTGATTAATGAATTGGAGTTGGTATTCAAGATATGGATATCTTAGGCCATATGAATTAACATAGTAACATAGCCTATTCTGTTGTCTTGTCGTCTACTAACTTTTAGATTAGTTCCTTTTTGTATTTTTACTGTTTACTGAACAAATATTTCTGCAGACCAATCCACAATAATACAATATCCTGTTTTTTAGGGAAAATGTAGAATTCACAATTCACCACTTTGTATGCAGTGTTGACACTGCTGTTGCCACACGGTAACTGCTTTGTATTAAATACCCGAGTTTAATCTACAACTTTTTCTTATGTTATTTTGCTTCTTAAGATTTTTTGACAACTCTTCTCAGCACCACTTGTTTTATTACCCCAACTTTTTGGGCTTGCCAAAATTGGTTGCCTCATTAGGCAACTACCCCTTCTAATAATCATCTGTAAACAAGCTGTGCAATATGCATTTCTGTATAGATCTTCTTCATTTGCAATCCGTATATTGTAAATGATGACTTTTTATTCACTTACACTTTCCTTTACTTTATCCTGTTCTTTATCTAGGCAATACATATTTGCTTGTAGCCTATCACATATTCAGGTCTCCAAAGTCCTGCAGGGAATCATAGAATTTATGGATGCAACAAATAGAGCCAAGAAGAGTCCTTAGGTCCTAGGAAAACCCATATCTTTCTCACAAACAGATTCACTCGTTCTCCAAAATAATGCTCACAGATCAGTGAAACATTATTTCCTTCCACAAAAATTCCCTCTTATTTGTTATATCAATAAATTCTATATTGTATTGGACATCAGAATTTCTAACCTCCACTGCCCACAACATCTGTCTCCACAGGTCTTTTAAAACATACCTTACTTGTCACCATTCCTCCATTGGGGCTGCTGTAAATGGTAGCTCTCATACCACCGTAACTAATGTGGGAATTCCATACTTGGGCTCCTTTTGAAGTTTTGGATGAATGGCATCATTCATGGAGACTTTTTCACTCTTTATTTTAAGAGGTTATTCTATAGGTTTATTCAGAGACAGATCCTTGAGCATATCCCAAGAGATATGCTTGAAAATGAACCTTGAACCTCAGAGAGCTCATTCTGAATAATGCAGGCATGAAGAATGTAATTGGTTTTCTGCTGTGGTCTTATCTTCTCACCTTGACCTCTGCAACCATCTACAACTTTTACACAGCCTGTGAGGAGCATCCTTCTCCTGATGAGTGGAGTAAAAAGATATGCCCTTGGCATGTGACTTCTCTAAGGTTTTTGTCCTGCTTGCTCACAACTGACTAACCCAAAGGATTCCTCTTGTCCTCATTTGGTCCCAGTTGGAACTTATTTCCTCTTTCTGATAGCATCTTTTACCCTGCTGTTCAATCCTATCAGCCTTTCTCTTTTGAACAGAGTCTTGCATATTGCTTGCAGCGAGGTAGTCACCTGCTGTGACATTTCAGCACTCTATTAATTATCACTCTTCTGCCAAGTTTCTGCTACAGTCTGTTTATTAGTAGTTTCACTTAAAACCATGTTTGCTGTTCCCACACATTTTTAGGATGACCAATATTTGACAAATATATGTATGTATATTTATATATGTGAATGTATGCATGTACCTATATGCTATGATTTAATTTCTTATTGCCCATTGTCTGCTTAAATGAGAACTGATATCTTTTCAGACTTCTCCTTTTCCATGAGCTTCTACTCTATCCCTTTTCTGAGGGTGCACTTTCTCTCACTTCACCCTTACAGACACAACACTCCAAGGAGTATCTTTGTTGTATTTCATTGCTTTTTCTACTTTTTAATTTTCTGCTTTGCTGTTTGGCAGATCAGCCCACTTCCATGCTAGATTAGCTGAAGACATTCCATTCCAAAAGTCAATCCTTTGAGTGTTTATGATGAAACTGAACATTTCCCCCTCACGCCTTCCATATGTCATCTACTCAACTATTCATTAAAGCTTTGCATTTCCACATCTCTGACTGGCCTTGAATATGCTCCTGGAAGGACTTCCAAAGATTATGCCGTCTAAAGCCATAAACTTTACGCAAAGAATCTTCTTTCTTTCCCGCTCCTTTTTCAACCACAACTGACTGTCTATCATTATCACCTCCTTTCCAGCAATCCCTAAAAACCTGTCTAGACACAGGGAGCAATTTACTATCTTTGCATCATCTGCCAAGCAGGTTTTCCATGTAGTCCTCTCCAATATCCTGAGCAGATACTTATACACATGCTATTTACATGCAGGCACTGTAATTGCCTGCAACTTGCTCTGTGTCGGGATACCTGTGACGTATCCAAGAAATGTCATGATAAACTCCTCTTTCTCACTGAGTTGTTCCAGACCAGGCTCTGGGGTAAGTGGTCTGCGAGTGGGAGCTGGGGAGTGATCCACCTGCCTGGCAAGCAATGACATGAGCTATGAGCAGGCACATCTCTTGTGCTCCTGTGCCTTGCAGGCATTCCTGGAAAAATTTCCTTTCTACTTTTGAATTTATTTATTCCTTTGTTTAGACAGGTTACTTGGTTTCCATGTGGGGTTGATTTCTCTGACAGGGTCAGGACAGGCTCTCTGTTACACAGCTGGCTGGGTGTCGGGACTTGTTTTTGTTACAAATACTACAAAAATCTACATAACAAACTCTGTGTGCCTCAAATCTTAAAATTAGATGTTCTTCCAACCATTTTTTTTTCAGAATGAATGCCTTTCCTGGATCTTTGCATGCTTGAAATGTTACATTTCAATTGCCTTCTCTCCAAAAAGACTTATCCACAGCACAACAAAGCAACATTTTCTGCCTGCATGAAGATCATACCCAGAGTTAAGTGCAGCTAAAGACAAATAATTTGTTGGTAAGGGGTGTACTTATCTGTTATCTCATACATAGCATTCATAAAAATTTTGTCAGTCAAGGAAGACCAGATGATCTTGAAAGCACCAAACTGTAGAATAAGGCATTTTCCTCCTAGCGTCCTTTTAAAAACAAAGAGATTTGGGTACAGCCAAATCTCTGGAACTCTCTGGCAGTAACCCTGGACACCAGGGATAAAGCACTGCACCCTAGTGGGTAATCAACAACGCCTACCAGTAAGAAGGTAAGTCCCTCTGTAGAACCAGGGTTTGAAGATGTAAAGCACAGCATCTCTGAAATAACGGTAGTGGTTTTCAGACCTCTCTTTTCCTGGACAGCAAAAAACTGTGGTAGGAAATAGTAGGGGGAAAAACCCACAAAGAAATGCTATCTTGTCAGCACCATGGTCAACATCAATTCCCCAGGCTGCCAGGACCAGAATGAATGCACTTTCCCAAATGAATAAGGTTTCCATTGTGTGCTAAAGTACCTCTTCCTTAAAATAAGCATGGTCTAGGAATCAATAAGTCCTGTTAAATGGATTAAAAATGGACCAAAAAATAGATCTTAAAAGGTAATTGTTCAAGTGGACCAGAGTGTGAATGCAAATGATATTAGTCATATCCCTGAAGGACGGATTTCAGTCCAAGGGCTGTTCAATATTTTAATCAATAATCTGGAAGGAAACAGGAAAATCATTGCTGATAAAATTTGCAGAAGAAACAGGAATACGTAGAATAACGAATGGCTAAGGAAGGGTTCCTCAGGGAAATCCAGATTACTGAATTGTGTACTGCCCGTTATATAGGCCTTTGTGTTTGGCTAATAGTAAATATCAGTGAGAAGAAGACTCTGGTGAGGGAAAGGACAGTTTTGGAAAGCAGTGCCTCAGGTAGGCTTACTTGATGTGCATTTTAAGTGAGAGGCTCCAGCTGTGAGGGTTAACACAGTCACTCTGTACAGGGTCTGTGAACAAGGAGCAGAGACAGGGAGCTACAAAGGGTTAGCTTCAGCTGTGGTGACACCATCCGTACCCCCACTGTGTTCAGCTTGGTGTCACTGGTATGGAGAGGATGCTGGAGGAGGCAAAGAGATGAAATGGAACAGCAGAGGGCTCAGAATACAGATATATAAGTGATGCAAGGTCTGAAAATGCTGCCTAAAGTAATAGCTTCAAGCATCTTGGTTTATTTAGAGAGAGAAGGATGGGATACTACTTTAAAAGCAGTTGTTTTCATTCTGTGGTTACTGATGCACCGACAGGGGACCATCCAAGAGAACAAAGTACAATTGGAAGTTAAAAATTTTCTGGCCTGAAATCATCTTTTGTATGGAGAAATGCTCAGGAATATGTAAATTTAAAAGCCTTGAAAAGAGGAGTTTTCAAATAACATAACAATACTACAGTATTTTCAAACAGTACTAGAGGGAAAAATCCTTCTAAATCCAGGAGCTGCTAAGACAAAAGAGGATGGAAATGATTGTCAGGTAGAGCAATTGCTGGTGTGGTGGATCATTGTTTCATTGAAAGCTACATATCTTCCTGCAGAGTGAGGTATGCTAACTTACCAGCTACACATAGCTGGCAGCTGATCAAATGAAGATGGAGGTGTAACAGGGCACGTAACAGGCACAGCATCTCCCTGACTGAGAATTAAAATGCTTTTGGGGCCTGTGCTCTGTGGACTTGCAGAAAGGTCACATTGAGGAAATTTATTTCAGGTACTACTTTCACTTGATGCTAGCAGCTACTACAGATGAGCTACTTTCCCTGGGAAAATTTCATTTTTCTCAGGCAAACTCAGAAACAGGGCATTTCTGATTCCCTGAGAAGTTGCATGTGAAAGAGCATGCATGAAAGGTTTTACAGCAATTAGTGAAGTGTAAGATCTATTCCTAATATCAGTAAAAGTCTGAACGGAAGAATTTTTAGCACCCACAGCTTCTCAACTCAATTTGGTTGCCTGACAAGTATCCTGATCTCAGTGTACCAGATGGCACAGTCTCCTAGAGGGATGGAGCTGTGCGGATGTGATGAAGATAGCTGCAGGTTTCAATTTCAGTCCCAGACTAATTTTCTCTAGTCACTGATGCAAAATATTGATTTCGAGACAGATTTAAAAGTGCTGCTAATCCACAGGGGAATGGCAGTATATATTTAAATCCCATGTGTTGCTTAGAGCAGACAAAGGTCTTATATGTAATTAACAGTGTGTTTTTGAATACATTTAGTTTTCAGTTCTGTACAGAACAATCTTCAAGATGAGGGATAGAAAAATAAATAAGCTAGCAAGTGTATAGAAATAGATCCTTATGAGAGATGAAATAAACTACCCCAGACACATAGTCTTAAGTGCAAATGGCGGGTTCCTTCCTTGCTCACTCAGCTTAGTGGCTTCAGGTCCATCACATGAGGATGCCAGTTCAGAAGGGGAGAGCTCCAATATTACAGGGCTTTGGCAGGGTCTTGACAGTTTCATGTTTTCCTCATTCCAACACCTTTTATGAAAGTTCCCTGGCCACTAGAAGAGCTCAGTGTAGGACTCACTGAGTCCCTCCCTGGTAGTAATGCTTTCCCAAGTAGTATAACTACCAATTCCCATGATCTCTTTTTGGTGCTGTTCTCTCCTGAGTGCTATTTTCTTCCTTCATGCTCTTGCAGGCACGTGGCCAAATATGTTACAGCAGCCAGCTCTGCTTCGGGTTGAGAAGCTCTGATCCTTGATGATATTCCACACTCTTTCCCTCTATTTCTTGATTACTTTTTGTTTATCTGTTGTAGTATTTTGGTGTTAAGTGGAAGAAGTGTGTCAACACAAATCAATACCAAGTGGTTTTAGGGCAAGAAACTTCTCTAACTTGCGTTGAGCCTTGAGTGTCTAAGTCTCTAGGGTGTATTGGAAACTACTTGCTAAGTATCTTATCAGAGCTGGTTGAAATGTTCTGATTGGACACCTGTCTGTCCAGAAAAATGCTCTTTTGATTAGATTGAAACATTCCACAGGAACATGCCAGTTTTTTATTAAAATTATTGAAGTATTTTTTTTCTGCCAAGCTGGAACCTTTGGTATGACAAATTTGATACACTGGAATGACATTATGATATGCAAAATGGCAACAATGGAGTCTTTGCTGAGATGTTGCATTTTGATAACATTATTTTTATTGCACTTTAAAAATTAGTTTTAAAAGGGGGTGTGGGGGACAGCTTTGCCGAGAATTGATAAAAGCAAGGCTTATCAAAAAGACAAGTTATGCTTTCAAGGTACCTGTCTTAAAAAAGCTCCAGATGCTGAGCAACCTGCTCTTCAAATACAGCCTGTTATCCTCTCTTCCCACATCAGCATCTCTTCCCAGTTCAGCCATGCTCCCCACCTGCCCCACTGGGTGACCTCCCTTCCTCCCAGCAAGAAGCCTCTCCTTCAGACAGATGTCTTCTCAGATCCTGCTAAGGATGTCTTCCAGATCTGCTTTTCCCAGGGGGAATTCAGGGAGTCTCGGGAAAATGGGTATGCCCTGGGGGGAAGAGAAGGTGTGAAACTCCTGAGCAGCCACTTTTCTGCTGAAAATACTGAAAGGAACATTGAAGAGGCTGGATGGGGTGCTGCAGAGGGTGCCAGGATGCAAATCCCACAGGGAATGTGTACTGAGTGTGCATCTCCGGGATGAAACCCTCAAGACTCATCTTGCAAGAGAAAAAGCAAGCTGTTGCACCCATGGGTATTTACCTGTGCACCCTGAGAGAAGAGGGCAGGTGGAGGAGTCAAAAAGCAGACAACCATAAGCTGATGGGGAATTCCCCTTGAACGGAGACTAATTAAATTTGTGCTGCCATGCAGAGAAGCAGATTTGTCAGTAAGACTTCCAAAAAGGGATTAGATGCCTTAAATGGGTACAATCTGCATTTGTAATTACACTGCTTAGGATATCATTTCTGTGAGGTACTTAGCCTTGTTGTTCAGGGAATATATGGGTCTGCAGCAGGGCTTGGGACAGGAGTTCCCTTGTGCTGAAGAGTCTTGCAACAAAAGGAACATTATACATGTTTTATTGCTTACTCCAAAACATTTGGTTGCCAGCCACTGCTCTAGGCAGTCCCTGGACTAGACTGACTATCAGTTTGAATCTCTGGAGCATTTCTAATGCCCCTCAATTATATTACATTAGTGTGATAATGCAGGCAATTCTGCTCTGCAAAGCCAGAGCATCAGGAAGCACTGCAGTATTAATGCAGCTTTCTGTTACCCAATCTGTTGTTGGGAAGAAATACAAGGAAATATAACTAATCTTTGATATTACACCTGACCTGCTTTCAAGAGAGATGTGTTGTCTTCTGGGAGCCCAGATCAGCGATCTACTGAGACAGTCTCAAGTGTAGTTAAACCCAACGATTATTATCCACTAATAGTGTGCCTTGTGGTTGCCGGTGAAATATATATTGAAGAGCAGTCTGGGAAGCATTAAGAAGGACTACAGAGGCCTGGGCACAATGGGGACCACTCCATAGATAAAGAAAAACTGCCTGTATGGCAACACACACAGGGTTGTTGTTAACAGCTCATTGTCCACCTGGAGACCAATGACCAGTGGTGTCCCTCTGGAGTCAGTACTGGAGCCAGTACTGCTGAACACCTCTGCCAGTGGCATGTACAGTGGGATCAAGGACGCCCTCAGAAAGTTTGGCACCAACACCAAGCTCTGTGGAGCAGCTAACACGCTGGAGGGAAGTGATATCACTCAGAGAGGCCTGGAGAGGATAAAGAGGTGGGTCTGTGCAAACCCCATGGAGCTCAACACGGGACAGTGCAGGGTCCTGTACCTGGGTTGTGGCAATCCCAGACACAGCTAGAGGTTGAGTGGAGAACTTACAGCAGCAGCCCTGAGGAGAAGGAATTTTGGGTGATGGTTGATGAAAACCTTAACATGACCAGCCATGAGCACCCACAGCCCAGAAAGGCAATGGGATCCTGGGCTGAATCCAGAGCAGCGTGGGCAGCAGGGCGAGGAAGGGGATTCTGCCCCTCTCTTCTGCTCTGGTGAGAGCCCACTCTCACCCAGCATCCAGCTGTGGGGTCCTCAGCATAAGAAGGACATGGAACTGTTGGAGCAAGTCCAGAGGAGGCCACAACACTGATGAGAGGGCTGGAGCACCTCTCCTGTGAAGCCAAACTGAGGAAGCTGGATCTGTTCATCCTGGGAAAGACAAGACTGTATGGAGACCTCACAGCAACCTCTGAGTATCTGAAGGGTCCTACAAGGATGTCAGAGAAGGACACTTTGTCAGAAATTGTAGTGATAGGACAAGGAGTAATGAGCACAAACTGAAAGAAGGGAAATTTAGGTTAGATGTTAGGAAGAAATTCTTCACTGTGAAGATGGGGAGACACTGGACCAGGTTGCCCAGAAAGGTGTGTATGCCCACCCCCCCATCCTGGCCAGCAGTGTTTCAGGTCAGCGGATAAAGTTTGGAGCAGCCTGGTCTAATGAAATCTGTCCCAGTCTATGGGAGGGGTGTTGGTACTAGATGATATTTCAGGTCCATTCCAATCCACGCCATGATTACCAAAAAAACAACGAACATGAGACGCACAGACAAAACTTTGGGTTGTTGGTTACTTCTTGTACTGAGCAGTGTATCTTTCTGATGTGACATAGGAGGCTTAAATTATTGCAAAGCAATAATGGTTTTTCTCTTTCAACTGTGAAAGAAAATAGCAATTTCAAATAGAAATTAAAACCTTCAAACACTGTGAAGACATAAACAGCCTTTATGGGCCACCTTCTCTATAATTCATGACTGAAGGGAAAGGTAAACAGAAATGTTTAATCCCAGAAGTGTGACAAAAATAACATTTACGATTAAACTACAAACTTTTCAGAAGCATGATTTCCCAGGGGAAATCCTAGAGAAGATCAAGGGGTTAAAGACAGTCTTTTATATTGTCTGAACTTCTACACAGAGAAATACAATTTTCATCATCTGAACAAACAATGACACCTAGGTTTCTCTATCTGGGATAAGAAAGACAAATGCAGAAATGTACAACATATGTGTATTGTACCTCTGGTGATTATAGAGTTAATGATACCATTCCTTCAAAGTTATGTATGCATTTGTAAGCAGAATCCTGTCAACAATCCCATTAATCCCAGTGCAATTACTTCTGATTAAAAAATTAAACACAGTGTAAGTCTTTTGGAACTCTTCAGCATTAATTCCTGAAGATGGAAATTGCCAGTATTAAGGAAATTGGTTTTTTCTTTTCTGTATTCCTAATATTTTTTTTGTGGTCTGAGTTCCAGTCACCCCAAAAAGTCTGGTATGAACTGTCTGATGGCTACCAAATCATGACACTGGTCTGAGAAATGGACAGGTCTTGTGCCATGTGGGAGGTTTGAAGACCTTGGAATGGAGCACATCTGCACCATGGTTAAGGGCTCTTAGTTTTTTACTCAGAGACATTAAAAAATCTCCAACTATTTCCAAACAGATCCTAGAGCAGAATATAGACTGCTGCTAAATAAGGCATTTTTCAGGGCCAGTGAAATCCAAACATTCAGAGAGAGGTTTTGTTATGCTTGTTACTTTTGTAGAATCCTGCTACAGTAAGCCTAGTTAAGCGAGCTACATTTCAGGACAGGAGAATTTTCTCCCATCTCAGGAGTTTTAGAGAGCTCATAAGAGAGCTTATATATAAACAATACATATTCACAGATGTTTAAACCACCATGACTTATTTTTAGAAAATACTACTACTGATACTGACATGATACTTACCCTTTTAAAGAGTTTGGTACTTTTGGTTTCTTTCTTGGAGGGTCTGGACCTTTGGCTGGGATCTTTATTTGCTGTGTGAGAACTTCACCAGTGCAAGATGTGCCCTAAGGGCACCAGAGATGGCACAGAGGACTGAAATATTTGGAAACAAATAAGCACATGTAATGAAAAGCTCATGTGTTCACTGAGTGTGTCCCATTGTTCACAAGTTGGATTACCATTGTTCTGGTCTCTGCTTAGGTCTCAGGGTGGTTTTGCAAGCTAAATGATCAAGAAAACAAAAGGCCACAGGGTCAGCTGATGATAGAGGATATCTGTGTAACAGTGAAGTGTTGGGAATACTGTGTCAAATGAGTGGTGCTTTAGCTTTAGGACATGAAGCCATGGGAACATGGGTTCCATAGCAACAGAGAGTGGTCCATGGCCCAGTTACTGGCACTGTAACAGCAGTAGTTCTTCTCCCAGTGCTGCCTTTTCATCTCTGACAGGGCATGTGCTCCACCCAGGAAACGACATTAAGGGATTGGAGACCCTAGCATGTTTCATCCCCCTTATTGCTGCTCTGGATGCCAAAGCCGCACACACACTTTCTCATCAGAGAAGTCACTTGATGTCTTCTTTCAGCCCCTGAAGCAGCAACATAGCAGATGGATCTTCCTGGTATGCCTGGCCAGTGATTTCTGAAATCATCGTCTGAAATCTTTGCAAAAAAACATGTATGTATGTACACAACACTTCACATTTACAGAGTAGCATATCCAGAGCTTGATCCTTCTGGCTCCTGCAATGGCTTTGACCTACAAAATCTTCAGTCCACCATCAGTAGGGACATCCATTTTCTCCTGACCTTTACATGCTGGTGTCCGTCCAAGTAAGCTGTCCTGTTTTCACACTGTCTTACTTTCCTCTTCTGCCACTACGACAGGGCTTCTTCTCCCAGCTGTTAAAACCTTTCCTCCAGCATGATCTTCTTGCCAGGCATTTCCCTTATGAGATGTGGCTGAGTCATCCAGGGGTCAGCTGCTCTGACATATTACTGGAAATGTGACAAGGTAGGGGAGCTCACAGCAGCTCCTCCCATTGCTTTTCAGGCTGGCTGAGCTCACCAGAGGCCGATTGCTAGCTGCCTGCAGGACGAAACAGGAGGATTGTGCTGGCAATTTGGCACCCAGCACTGAACATATTGGTTTCCCAGTTGCAGGCTGTTTCCTGGAAACCAAATAATCTCTGTGGCCAGCACCATCCCCTATTATTCTTTATTAAGAATTTAGCTCAATGCTTCAAACTGGCCACAGACGCATCTCAATTAATTGGCCTCCTTGGTAGATTTGCTGCTCTGATGTAAACAATGAGGCTGCCTTGGGACAGCAGAGCTTAACGAGACCAGATTTGCTTTCCAAGAGGAAAGTGCAGAGAGGATGTATGTGTTGAATGACAGAGGGAGCTGCACATAGTGCTGAAGTGTAGCAGGCATGAATGGAGTGTTCTCATCCAACCCACTGCTCACACAAGCACAAAACCACAGAAGAGCTCCAGGCTTTGGAGAATGATTGAGGGAAAACATGAATGCCTTGAAAAAGGGCTGCTCCAGCACTTGTTGCTGGACGAAGGTATGAAGCCATGATTGCTGGGCATTGCAGAGGTTTAAGCAAGCAGAAGCCCCTTTTGTTGCTCATGGAATGGCACTTGCAATTTCACTACATCCTCATGGCCCTTCAGAAGGCACGGCCCTGCTGAATGCTGAGACTGCTGTCTCAGCACTGTTGCTCCTTAGGTGCATGGGGCAGAGCTGGGGTTGGGATTTCCAGCTTAGGAAGAGCTGTGTCTCCAAGCATTTAATTTGGCACCCCTTTCCTTAACACTAATTTCTCCATTCCTGGTCAAGTCCACTGAAACATCCTGAATTTGTCCTTGGGAGACAGACTTCCTTGAAAATCTCTGCTGTGTACTCATCCATTTCATCTATTTTTCTGTATTTTTTTTCCAAATCCTTCCACTAGAGCTAGTACAGACTCTGGCACATTTCCTGAGAAGCACTAGTATCACAGCAGCCAGTGATATCTTAGCCATAGAACAGTTTAGAAAATTCCAGCCAGACTGGGAGGGGCAAATTCTTGTGCCAGAAGGTCCCTGGCAGCAGAGTTGTATGTTGAGGGCTAGGTAAGGCTTAGGCAGGTCTTGCCAGGGATGAGTAGCTATGTTCAGATATGTCACAGAGAGTTTGCAGGGATGGAGACATGCACTCAAACCTGCAATCTGTGTATGGACTTGGAATGATTCTTCGTCCAGTGATCCCTGGACCAGTCACAGTTGTGACTGTGTGTGAATGCCTCTATGATACTCAGTTCTATTTCTGCAGCCCAGGCAGGACTTTTCTGCATATTGCTTGGCTTATTTTTACTGTTAACGTTACCTGAGGAATCACAACCTTTTGGTACAGAACTTGTATTTCAAGATAAGCGAAACAGACTGTTTTTACATAAATGGAAGTATACTTAAACTGTTATAGTCATTTGTCTTTTTCTAAAAAAATATATATGGGAAATACATCACTTTGTTTAGAAAGAATTAACCAAGATTAACAATTTATCATTAGTTTTCATGTGAAATAAAATTTTATTCTTAACTACATTGAAAAGAGGAAAAGGGCAAAAAGACTACGAATTCTAACCATCTTTTTTTCAAAAGTCTTTTAAAACCTGTCTGTTTCTTAGATGAGTTTGAGATCACCATCAGCTGTTTAAATCAGAAAACACAACCATACATTTCCTTAAATATTAAAATACTGGAAGAAAATTGTTAGCTAGAAGAAATAATTGAAAAACTGGTGTGTCCTTTGTTTAGAAATCTGTTTGCTGTCTCATAGGCATTTTTTGTCTGAGACAGAGAAAGAAACAAGGCGTGTCAAAAATCTGAAAACACAATTATAAAGACCAAACTACCACCTAGAATTCATTACTCAGATGTTGTTTTCCTCCAAGAGATACAGCTGTGTCCAACTGAGCCTCATCCCAGTGTCACCATGAAAAACACAGTCACCTCCCTCTTGTCACCATTCCCTGCTCATTCAGCACTCACTATACTGCAGACCTCAGCGCTGTGTGATCTGCAAATTCTGCTGCAATCACAGAGGTGATGTGACCTGCTGCAAACTGCTGCATTTCCAGCAGATTTGCATACAAATGGCTAGGCAACCACCAGTTTTCAGTGGTGAAGCTGGCTGACCAGGGAAAACCATTTCTTCAGAGTGAAATGTGCCACAAGCATATAAAAGCTATAGGCTGATGCAGAGGTAACTGGATGAAGCCCTACAGCCTGCGTGCTTTACCGGATGTCATCCTAAATGAGATAATGGTCCCTACTGACCTTTAAATCTATGAAATGCTGACTCCTGGACTGCTTGGTTATGGACTTTTCTGATAGAAGTTCTCCGTTTGGTTTTTAGACTGGATCACAACATAGGATCCAGATATTTTCACACAGAAGTACCTGCAAAAGAGACATCCTTCAATTAGTTCACAGAACATCTTTGGCCTTCTCCAATACTTCTGCTTCTTTTTTAACATTAAAAACTACTTTTGTTGGGGGGTGGGGAGAGGGGGTTGATTCTTCAAGAGTAACTTGCAGATCCTTTTTCAGTTTCTGAATGTTGGATGTCCCCCTGTGATTTTTTTGTGAAGGGTTGACAAGAACTATTTTTTTGCCAGAGGAGGAGGAGTGTGTCAGTGACATGACAGCAAAGACACCTCTGTATATAATGCAGAGGCTTAGACATGTGGCTGGCACACACCAGCAAGTGTGCTGTGTTCACAGCTATCTCATGCATTTTCCCCACCTACTCTTTTTGTTGGCATTAAAGCCCCTCCGTGCCAGGGAGTTCTGCAGGTAGAGCAGTGTTCAGACCTGCTCACCTGCTTGCCAAAGTGAGAATGAGGCAACTACTGGCTAGGAAAACGCTGGAAAAGATACAACCAGTGGTGTCCTGTATAACCCTGAATTGCCCTCACAGAGGAAACATTTAAGGAGACAGAAAAAAACCACAGTCAAATTAGAAAACTTGAGTCCACTAAAACATCCAAAAACCGTTTTATCAGGAAGGTTGATTTTGGAAAAAATAAAGCAGAAAATTAAATCATACCTTTAGCCTCAGTCTCTTGCTCATTTAATCAAAATCAATAGTATTGTAACAAAAGGTGTTCAACACATCAGTTTTTGGCTCCAGAGTGATCCTGGCAGGATTAGTAAGTATTAAAGGGCAGAATTATTAAATTAAGAAAGGTAAACTGTTGAACTGAGACCATAAATTTATAGTATAGGAAATAATGTCCTGTCACTCCCCTGTGGAAGAAAAAACTGGTCATCAATTAATATACTACTTTCATCTGCAAATTTTATAGGAATCTGTCAAGTTAATTAATGTGAGGGTATGTTCTATGAAGAGGGACAGTGCAATATGTGCCTGTTGTAATTAACCTGAATCCTCAAAAATATTCCTCCTCATAATAGATGCATAGAATCATGCAAGGATTGCAAAGTAGTTAAAGATCATATAGCTCCAACCCCTTGTCATGGGCAGGGACACCTTCCACTAGACCCAGTTTCTCAGGGCCCCATCCAACCTAGTCTTGAATATTTCCAGGGATGGAGCATCCACAACCACTATGAAAAACCTGTTCCAGTGCCTGAGTGCCCTCTGAGTAAAGAATTTCTTCCTAATATCTAATCTAAACTACTCTCTTTCAGTTAAAAACCATTGTCCCTTTTCCTGTCTCTACATGCTCCCACAGTCTTTATTCCTCATTTCTATAAGCTCCCTCAAGGTTCTGGAAGGCTGCAATGGGGTCTCCTTCAAGCCTTCTCCAGGTTAAACTATTCCAGCTCTCTCAGCCTGTCTCCATAAGAGCAGTACTCCACCTCTTCAGTCATCCTTGTGGCCTCCCCTGGACTCACTCCATATCTTTCCTGTGCAAAGGACCCCAGACCTGGACAGAGCACTCTAGGTAGGGTCTCAGAAAGGCAAAGCAGAGGCAGAAAATCACATCCCTGTACCTGCTGGCCACTTTTCTATTGCTGAAGTGAGGATACAGATGGCTTTCTATGCATGGCTCATGTCCAACCTTTCATCCACAAAAGCTCCCAGGCACTTCTCAGCAGGGCTGTTCTCAATGACTTCTCCCAGTTTTCACCCCTGTCTGGGATTGTTGATCCAGGTGCAGCACCTGGCACTTGGACTTGTAGAATTCTATTTTGTTCATAGGCCCAATTTTCAAGTTCGTCCAGGTCTCTCTGGATGGCATTCCACCCTTGTGTTGTGCCAGCTGCCCTGCTCAGGTTTGTGTCATCTCCAAACCTGCTGGGGATGCATCAATCCCACTGTCTGTGCCATTGACGAGGACACTGAGGAGCAGCGGTACCAGCAGAGAGCCCTGACGGACATGGCTTGTCACCAGCTTCCACCTGGGCATGGAGCACAACCCTCTGGTGGCATCCATCCTGCCAATTCCTTATCCACTGAATAGTCCATCTATTAAATCCATCTCTCTCATGTTTGGACATCAGGATGTGATGTGGGACCATATCAAAAACCTTACAGAAGTCTAAGTAGGTGAAGTCTTTCAGTCTTTCCCTGTTGACCATTTTCATCACTCCAGAGGTCACAAGATTGATCAGACACACTTTGCCCTTAGTAAAGCTGTGCTGGCTGCCTTGAATCACCCCATCATCTCTTAATGTGCCATAGAATACTTTCTAGGAGGGTCCACTCCATGATCTTCCCAGACACAGAGGTGAGGCTTGCCAATCTGTAGTTCCCCTTTTTCCTTTTCCTTCCTTTTTCCCCTTTTTAAAACTGGGAGCAACAATTACCATTTTCCAGTCCTCAGGGATTTCTACTCAACTGCCATGAGTTTTCAAATATGATGGAGAGTGGCTTGGCAACAACGTGAGCTGGATCCCCCAGAATCCTCTGACTTATCAGCTCACATAGACGGGTGGCTATTTAGCTTCAAGTGATCCCACACCTGCAATTTGCTTACAGTGAAATGGACTTCACTCCCCCACACCTACCCATAGGGTGGGGGTCTTGAAAGAAAGTAGAAAACCTGTCTGCCAGTGAAGACTCAGGAAAAGAACTCAATGAGTACCTCTGTGTACTCTGAATCAGTTGTTACCAGCATATCCTTCTTGACTATCAGAGGAGTACACTCTCCTTGATATTCACAGGTTTTTGGACAAGATTTCTCTTGTTCCCTCTCAGTCTGGGACTCAGAATAGTGCCGGCACAAATGGTGAATGTGGGGATTGAGAAAGGATGTCTACTCTTGAACCTTTTCTGTTCACTCTGATTATTGCAAAGCTGGACCTACATATAGGTCCTAGACAAATGAGAGGGATTTCCTGAAATGTTGGCATACCTACTAGCCTAAAACATTTTTCTCTGGGGGAACTCAGAGTTTAAAGTCTCTCTTGTGAGGGTATGCAATGCTTGTGTGTCATTGAGGTGTTCTCCACCTCCATCTGCTAACTGGGATCTCACATTAATACTGGAAGAAAGGACAGGGACAAAACCACACCAAGGTGTCCTTTCTCCTAACTTGCACTGCCCAGATCAGTGCTAGGCCTTCTCAGGAAAGGAAGAAAAATGGTTGGGTAGCTTTTTTGTACAGTGATAATTAGGAGCAGAGACAATTTCCTAGGCAGTGCCATAGATACTATGACTACTATGCATCTTCTTTAATATTCTTTACCTCTACTACAGCACTTAAGCACATACCTTACAGGCCTTTCTATTTACTGTAGCTATGTAACAAGCTGAGGGATTCTGAGTAACAGGCTGAGTTATTTTGCCTTAATCTCTTTTCTAGTTATGATGTTTGCTGAATGTAGCAGTTATTCCCTAGATTGTCTCCTTGAACTCAGCCTCATTATTTTATCATTTTGACAATGAACTGCATTTCCCATCTGCCGGCTCCAATTCTCAATATAATCCAAATCCCTTGGAATCTGGTTACTCTCTTCCTTTCTACTTGTTCATCCTCTGCATCATCTGTAGACTCTGAGCTCTCAGAGCTTTGAGCTCTCAGAGTCAGACTGTGCTCTCCATCTTTTAACTAGGGTAAATCTGGATCTTCTCCACTAAGGTCTGTGGAATTATTCCAGAGTGAGCAAACGGAAATTAGAGCTGGATATTGCTTAGGTTTTCAACACCCTCATCCAAGTAATTTTATATTTATATATAGACACATGTTATGAACAACAGATGTCCTAAAACTGACCTTGAGGACATTTTCATCTATTCTGTTATTATGCCATTTTTCTAGTTGACACCTATTTTTCCACAGTCCTGAGTGTTTGTTTGAAGTTAATTCAACATCAATAAACATGTTCATACTGTTATGAATGAAGTTTTGGCAAAGTGAATATACTTTCAGGTAGTGTTTGCACTCTTTTTTTTTCCCCTTTAATTTCCTCCATTTTTTAATTCCTTTCTCTCAATGATTTTTTTTTTTTTACTACAGAGAAAAAATGTTATTGTGCAGCAGACCACTAGACATGCCCAGGGAGAGTAGGTTTACTGTGCTCCCTGGAATAAACAATAAAAATAAACAATAAAAAACTTGCAAAGTGCCTGAATTAATGGAGTTTGATACTCCACACCAATGTTAAGGACAAACCTAGCAGAACTGCTGACCTGTCACATAACTGCAATTTAGTCTTATGAAATCCCTTCCCTTCCCCACACCTCTGGAACACCAATGTGTAGCAGAAAGAAAAACACATTTTGTCTCTACGATTCTTTCCCTTCTGTTTTATTTTTTCCATGCTGGTGAATCCTACTGCTGGTCGTAATTACAATTTTCAGCATAAACTCCCAAGGACAGACCAGACCACATGAGAATAGTATGAATGCTGATGAAATCTTTTCTCAGGATATTTGGCCTACATATTGCCACACACCTTGAAGGTGTTACACCTCGACCAGATGATTTTCTTGCTTACACCTGTTGCCACACTACTCTATTCCTCATAGTTTTCTGTTTTGCATTTTACCCCTTTATTCCTGTCACAGCAGCAGGAGACACACAGAACCAAGGCTTTCCTCCAGCTTACAGCACCTAGTATTCTCTGACCTGTGGAAACAGGAGTAATGTGATCCTGTAAGTAGAGACTGTTTCATAATGTGCACACACGAGGGAGTTCAAGTGTTTTTGGCATTACCTAACTCCCAAGTACTCAACTTCTACCTCTTATGTTCTCTTGGCAACATGTGGTGCAATATATATATATATATATATATATAAATGGTGCCACATGCAAATAAAACAAGCCCACCCGTGTGATCCATCAGAATTTGAAATATAAGAATCAGCAGACATTGGTGGTGACTGGGTTAAAGGTCTAAGGTCACCAGCTAGCTGCTCTGTTGGATGGTTTGGCTTTGCAGACAAGCCTTGGAGAAGAGAGGCACCACACTGAATCATAAATCAAGCAGCGTGGGAGATGAAGTGTGCATTTTATGCATGCTTAAATGTACACGTTTAGGAGATCTGGCTTGAAAGTGAGCCCAAGAAATCACAAATGACGCCTCTCCCTGCATCATGCTCCTCTTGGATCACCAGTGATCCTATTCTTCCTCTGTGGGAAAAGATGTGACTGGGCTCTTTTCTTCTAGCTCAGATGATGATTCTTCTCTCCCTACAAACAATATGGTAAGAAATACAGGAAGAGCACATCTCACAGGGAGGTTAAATGTGGGATTACCTGAGGACCAGATAAAACAACTTGTCTGAAGACAAAAGTTACTTAGAGACAAAAAAGAGAAAAAGTCATCTATTACCGACAGAACAACATAGCGAAAGATCAGAATGGCATCAAAAGCTGGTGAGTAAAGAGCCACAGAGGAACATGAACATTTTCTCAACTTCAGGTGAATTTCCTACTGATCTGCAGACAAAAATTACTGGAGACCTTCAAAGTAATTGCAGCCAGTTTAATGATAAAAGGTTCTTCAGAGTGTTTTCTTGAGGCTTTGCATGCTCTGCCTCGCCCTCTCATGTCCAAAGATACTCTTCCAATAAGGGTTTATACTCTTACTCTTATTGAAAGCAGCCAAATGGCTCCTACCACACCTCAGGAGAATAGAAACACAGACACCTTCTCCCTGCTTCAAGTGACAGAGACCAGTTATTGCATTGCTAGTAGGCTGGATCTCAGGCTAGCCTAGCCATCAGGCTTCACTGTGCTACTACCAGTGGTGAGGAAAACAGCAACAAAAGCATTGTCCCTCTCACTCTCCTGGCATGGAGCAATTCTTCCACCACCTGGACATCTCATCTCTCACAAGGTCAAGCTCCCATAACGTGCAGAGCTGCTCTACTATCAGCAAATGCAATATTTTCTTCTTTGGTCTATAGTAATCCACTGAATGCAAATAATAACTGATGGTTTGTGCACCTGGATTTCAAACAGTGGCTCTGCAATATCATCTGACATCTGTGAAAGCTACATACCATGTGCTGGAGAGGAAGGTGCAGAGGGCACTATGATAATGGGACTCCAATGCATTTTATGCCACTGGAAGGGAAGGATACACCATGTTTTGCCCCTGTCTGGCTTTATATGAACTCCTTTTCCTCCTGCTTCTTTTCCATTTTTTTTTTTCCATAGGATGAAGTATCTCCAGTGTGCAATGCTGAAATGGAAGGCGCAGCTCAGAGACCTGACCTCACATGGTCTCTCTCCAGTACCAGGGCCAAAAACAGGTCGCTGTGATCTGCCTTGTGCAGCTCCTCCTGACAGGGAGAGCATCCTTCCCACCTTCCCCAGGCTGAGCAACTCAGTTCTGCTGGGGCTCTTATCAACCCTGCACTCTGAGCCATGGCATGTGCTGAGTACCAGTGGAGAAAAAATTCAGAATGTGTTTTCTGAAGCGTCTGCTGCTGAAGGGGAATTTAGCAAGGTAGGGCCTGGTCCACTGAGGAGCCGCAAAGAGCCACACAAGGAGAAGCTGGAGGACAAAACCAGGTGACACCTAATTCATGCACTTGGAATTATCTCCCCTGTCAAAAAAGCCTGCTCTGAATTTCAGGAGAGCTTACTAGGGTTTCTGATAAAACTGTCACCTCTGATTTCAGTAAATTTGCTTACAGTTTTAATCCAAACATGTAAACAGTTGTTTCTATAGCAGCTGTAAAGCACTATAAGCAGCAGAAATGTGAGGGCAGAGCTTTTGCTGTAGCAAAGTGTGCCATGGAGCACACGTGTCAAGGACAGTGGGACTCCTCACAAAGTCAGGGAACAAGGAAACCAGAGGTATCATGTGAGTTTGAAGTTGAAGACAGGTGATAATTCAACACAGTGGAAAGTTGCAACATGTGCACTCAAGTGCAGCATCAACTAGATGCTGTGGAGAGTGCTTTTTAATTTGGAAGTCTCTTCCCTTCAATTCCAGCAGCTACCTCTCTGATAGAAGCTAGGGGATATTTTTTTCATAAGTTTGACTGCTATGCAGTCATTCTAAAAGGACTTACAACAGAGGCTTCTGGAATATATTGAAAATATATTGAATATACATTTTCACTGAAAATATATTAATATATTGAAAAATTACTAGTAGCAGCTTAATTGAATTATTGACAACTTTCCTCTTCATCTCATAAATTTGTCAGCCAAGTAATCCACATTCCCACAAACTTCATGAAAGATGCTATGCAAATTGTAATCCTGAACATAAATTTGCAGAGACCATGCCTGTGAACATTATGGCTAAGATCAGGAAGAATCCATGGTTTGATGGTAGCAGATCAAAATCATGCCTTTCGCAGGTGTGTGTGCAGATAGTGTATTAATTCTCACAAGTATGATATCTAAAAGTATGAGAGATGCACTAATTTGGTTAAAGCCAACATAAGGTAACTGTAGTACAGAAAAAAAGTTAAGAAAAAAAAAGCAGAATAATTTATGTCCATTTCAATTCCACATGGTACAGCTTCTCTCACTGGTGTTTGATTTAGAGTCTGTTGAGTTGTCCATTGAGAAAACTAACCTTTAACTCCTTCCATAATAGCTATTCTGGGCTCTTGTGTTCCCAGCAGCAAAATTTATTTCCCACTCTCAGGCCAAAGAAAATTGTTCCAAAGAATGTAGCTGAGACATGCTGATGTCTGCATTCTCTATATATGCACACATGCATATCTGTGCATGCATGTGTATGCATGCTCCTTGCTAAGGACACACTTTTGGTAGCATGATACCGACGCTAAAATATTAGTTTCATGCCACCATTTACCTCGAAAACCTTTCTCTGAATCTATTCTCTTCTAAAAGGAGCAAAGTCTCAGCCACTCCCTTGATTGATTAGGAATGTTGTTGATCCTAATGTCATGCCTAGTCTGTATTCACAGTCTCTGAGCTGCATAAATTCATCCCACATAATTTTCAGATTGAGAGGTTTTTGTTAATTTAATAAAAGTTAATTTGCTTAAGTTTGCTGGAGAATGACTGTTGGGGTTGGATTTTTTTTAATCTGTATGTATACCTTTAAAAGATATTTAAAGTCAGACTTTTACTGGTAAAATTGATTTTTATAAAACAGTCTACTATATCTACATATTCTACCATAAAAATTTGACTGTCAACATTTTGATTGAAATTGTTTTTAAGAAACATTTACAAGTTCTGTTCCACTATAACTGTTAAAATTCTGTCTTACTCTGTTTTCTTTTTTTTTTAATTGCTTTTATGAATAAAGGAGATTATTTATATGTATAGTTTGTATGTGTATAGTATTTCCTGGGAAAATGCCTTTGCAAATTCATTGATCTAAAAAGGAGTTTCTTTTCCTCCTTAGGAACTTAATTTCCAAAGCAAAACTGCATGCCTACATTGAGTTACCCAAGAATAGTTCCTGTTCTTTAGATCTTGACTGTCAAGCAAAAAGCAGTTTTACTTGAGTTCAGCATGAGCTTAAATAAAAGAAATACAGGAAATTACTTTAGAAAAGCAGTGCAGCACCCTCTAGTGTGGACACATTTACATTAGTAAATAACACAGCTTTTTGAATACCTGATTAACTTGATGCTGACCCACTAGACAGCCCAATGTCTGATTCAGACTCGGTTACTAAACTGCTCATTGGCCTCAGGTATCTTGGTTCACTTTGTCTCTTTTTCTTCACCTGTAAACAAAAACAGAGGAAAAATTACCCTTTTTAAAACATGTTACACTGTCCTAAAGGCAAGATCCTCCTGTACAAAAGGTGAACAGGTATCCTAAGCATAACCACATGGTGATGGCCAGGTTGTCCTCTCTACGTCCAGAAAATGTACTGTGCAGTGCCAGGGCTAAACAAGCTCTCTTGTCTGGTGCTGCACATCATCTTTTGGGCAACAACTTTGGGGTTTTTTCACAGTGTGATTTGCAACACCAAAGCCGTGCTTTATGTACTGGGATCATAGTTTCTACTGCCAGGTTTTCAAAACTCATCAATAGTGGATTGGTATTTCTACCCCTTGGAATATCTGCTGCACATTTGCTTATGTAGACTGGGATACCACTCTCTCCCATTAATAAATTCCACTATCTTGCATCTTATTTTGGAACATAGTTAAGGACAGAACTTGCCTGGGGAAAATGAGTGAGAAAGAAGGAACAGAGATTTGGTCCCTGTATAATTACATCTTCTAATGACGTAAATAGAGCTTCAAAATGCCTGAGCTCTTTACAGAGGCAACATTTAGCTATAAAAGAGACCAGGTGAGGAGCTGATCTTTCATTTCCACTTTGTATTGCCCTTTGTCATTCTCCACCATTCCTGTTGGTGATTACTGAGCATAGCTATTGCTAAAAGCTGGAGATTATCATATGTGCCAGAGAGAGAATTTCCCAGCAGTTTTAGTACACTGGAAGCAATGGCGGGGGGTGGGAAAGAAGATCCGTGTGCAGAACTCCTTCCTTAGAGTGATCTGCCTGGAGTTTGTCTGTGACTGTGCTCATCCTGCATGCATATGTGGTAGGCTTATACATGGGTATATACTCTTTTCAAGCCATATTGTCCTTCCAGTGCATAGACAGATCCATAAATCCCAGATGGGGTTAGACAGGATATCTCCTGTTGACACTGCATTGACAGGACTGTGTTGCAGGAACTGGACCTGCAATGTAATAACCAAAAACTTCTTTGCTAGAACTTGCTGGGTACAAACCACCAAATCTTCAATGTCTCTGACTCATGCATAAAGTGACAAACTAATAAAGTAATTAAGGACTTGTCTAGGCTGGACAAATACAAAGCAGACAAGGAAATAAGCACCAACAGACAGACAGTTCAGACACACTGCTGCCATCTCAGTAGCTGGTTTTCCCACTGCTCAAGCACATGCAAGAACACCAGGTCCAGGCTAACCTCTTTCTAGTTGACCAAGTATTTTGTTATTTTGAGAGGTGATATAAACCTTTCTTTCAGGTTCTTCTCTCCTTGCAGCCAGCAGTTATATCAATCAAAAGGTCCCTCCCTTCTTCAGTTCTTTTTAGCCCCTGCGAGAAAAAAAAAACTTACCTATCAAAAGTAGACCAGAGGAGACAGCTGCCTTTTTTTGTTTTCTCTCTGCAATAGGATCCAAAGCATGAAGTCAGGAGAGAGAAATCTCTTCACCTGTGAAAGACAGGAACTGGGACATACTCAATCTCCAGATTTTTCTTAGCACTTTTCCTGCTTTTGGGTCTTCAGTAATCATACTTCATATCAGAAGTCTGTGGTTTTAAAAAAAGATGGGAAAAGATATTTTCTCTGTCTTGTAATCAGCAGTCTTCTAAGCCAAAATTCAGATTTTCAGCAGGATTAAGTTAACACATGCTGATCTCCAGCAGGCAAAGAGGAATGAAAAAATTGTGAAAAATAGTAAGATTAGAAATGTGCTGTAAGGAGACAGAATATTCTAGGGGTTCACAAACAATATATTATTGGATTTTATAGCAGTTATATTTCTTCTTTAATTAAAAATAGTGTTCTTGGAGCATGAGTTTATACTGGGATCAAGTCTTTCACTGATGGGACCAGTGTTTTGGACATCTCTGCACTACTGGCAGGAGGACTTGCACAACTTCCTTAAGCACAGTCACAAAAACCAGCAACATGAAAGTGACGACCAGAGATTAGGAATATTCTTGGATCTAGTTATCACAACTCTCCACTATCTTTAAACTTCTTTTCTTCTGTTTCAAGCAGAATTTATAGGTTCTGGTCCTGTAAGAATTTAACATCCCAATTATCCCTAGCCTTGCTTTGGACCAGTTGCAGGTCAGGGTAGGACTCTGTGTGCAGAAAAGTGGCCAAAACGGGATGCCTGTGGCATAGGAGGATACTTTTTTGAACACAGTGCAAGCCTTTCCTTAACAAATGTTTATGTGTTATTAGCTCTGTCTTCCAGTATAGTTGCTTTGTCTGTTCAGTATAGTTGCACTTAATCTGTGGATCAGGCCTCCTGACTGGCAACATGTCCAGAAAAAAGGGGATGTATATACTGCGCAGCTACCATAAAGCTGGATACTATTATTGTTCTGTCTATATCCACCAGCTGGGACCAAGACCTTTCTAAGCAACATAAGGCTAAAGCTGCATATAATCTAGGATTTAGCCAGAGGATTTTATCTTCAAGATATTTAGCGTATTTCATAAAGCTAGGCGAATCAAACTACTTGGACATGAGCTTGTGATTATTTCAGGTTCAACAGAAAAGCTTGGCAGGTCCAAGAGATTTAGCTATAAGTTTAGGAGGCTCTTTCTGATCTGAACTATGGCTTTTTAAAGCCAAGGCCCTGCATCTCATAGGATGGAAAACAGGGGTTTTTTTCCTAGTGTTATTGTGGGAACAATACAGAAGCAGTTAAAAGAGGAAAAAAGAACAGCAGCGGG